>NW_009192079.1:155274-177280 GCF_000690835.1 Fulmarus glacialis
AATCCAAACTGCCATTTGGGCAATTAATTGCCTCTGAGTTCAATCGCTCTTTGAAAGATGTTTCCTCCTGTTGTGAAAAAGAAAGTCGAGAATGTTCACCTTGTTCCAGGGGAACATTTGGACACCCAATTCTAAAAGCTGCCACTTAGGTTTTCACAGCTGAGGACACATCACATACCCAGTAGGAAATGAACAGCTTACTATCCAGTCCTGTAATGAATGCTTATTTATAACCCCAATGGCAGAGTCAAGCACTTTGTGTATTAGATACTTCACAAATACTCATTTGAAGTCATATGATGAATGGTCTGTATAGGTATTTCAGGCTATGAATTTTTAAGTCTCAGCTGCAACTGTTGTTTCTATTGCCATTTATGGGTTGTGGGGCTTTTTTTAATTCTGCATTATTACAGCATACATAATTATCCCATCCTTCCTGGAAGACTCCTAAATTTGCTAGGATGATTCCTAAACTGTGATGATAGTTCAGCATAAGTCCTTGTGTAAACACAGTTGCAGAAACACTGAGTTTCTTCCAACTGGTCTGAATGTGTGGTTTCTTTGCTTCAGGCCAGTTGCTAACAGCTTTTAGAGCCTGGGTGATCAGGACGCACAGAAACTTGGCCATACCCCTAGTATTAACCACATGAGAGGAAGCAAAGAGGAAGGAAAAAGGTAGCAGAAGAGCTGTTCTTTAGATACCTTTCAATATTAGAATGACTTTGCACAGATGACATTCGCTTGGCAGCCTTCTGCAAGGAAGAATCTACACGTACATTTTTTCTCCTGCTTTAAAGTTTAGCTCAGATCATCTGAGAGATTATGTAAACAGAAGAGTTTAGGATATCTCTAAGTTAGAAACATGCAACAGGAGAGGGCTGTAACTAAAGCATGTGGCGTTATACCTACTATAAAGGGTTCAGTGTAGCAATTATAAAAAGATGTCCTCTTAACTAATGAGATTTTCTGAAAAGGAGGAACTTGATCACGCTCATGATACAAAGTGGGAAACTGATTATGATTTGACACTTACTTGCTCAGCACAAGGTCACCGATGAGATTAAGAGACAATGAAGGAAAGAACAAAGGGAGAAAACTAAACTAACTGAGCTCTGAAGTAGCAAAAAGTTTTAAAATTTAAAAATATGCAAATAGGTTACTAAAAAAAAAAAGTATCTGGATAACATTAAATCTATCCTACAATATTGGAACCTACAGCCAAGAATTCAGAAGTCAGGGAAGATCCAGACTAAGTTACAAATACACATGCAACTACAAATCACCCCTTGTCTGTTTGTAGACAAGGAGTTAGTCCTTAATTACATAATCACTTTGTTTTCTTTTTCCTTAACAGAAGCCATATCTCACTGAGTGTGCAATGAATGCATATGAGTCTAGACAGTGTTCCATCCTAGTTTTCAGTGACTTTGGTCTTACTCAGCAATAACTAAACACAGCTCCATCCCTTTCAATACATGGAATTCTCCCTAACCTAGCGCTTTTCTAATCTGGGGAGGTGGGATTATCTTGGCTTTTTCTGTACCACTGGGCAACACTTTGCTGTACAGAGAACACAAACTGTCTGCAAGTCAACTTATGCAATAGGTAGCCAAAACCCCCACAACTTCTGTGTTCAGAATCAGCAGAAATTGAATTCAGGGTTTTCTCCTACTGTGCTGAACAGGAGATTAAACTCTAGACAGTGCAGTGGGGGTTCTTACTCACTTCCACTAAGAGGTACTTTAGAGAACTGAATATTTACCTAGCATATCAGGAAAGCATGAACCTCAAGGTCATTTCCACTATTCTCCACCATTAGAAATTAGGTAGTCACCGTTTTTCCACTAGAATGAAGACTGCTAATATTAGTTACATAGTTGTTAGAACAGAAGGGATACACTTGTTTCTGTCTAAATTGAGCCACAATCCTCACAAAAGTCTTCAGATACTCACAGGAGTACCACATTTATCAGTCTAAAAAGAATACTACTATTTTATTTTGTGGCAAACCACTTACCCCTACGTTTCCATTCTGCACTTCTAGGGAAAATTAAAGTTTTGTTTGAGAAAACTACTTATCCTTTTGAAAAGATTGAGAAGAGGTACAGTTGGAAATGTAATCATGCATGGATGAAGAGGTACTGTGATTTTCACACTGCTACTTAGTAATTTCATTAGGCTTCCCTAATTCTTGTACTGTGACAATTGTCCTCTGCTTCAAAGAAGTTAGGCATCTAAACAAAGAGCACTTGCCCTGACTTATTTATCTTATTCTTGTTTACCTTGTTTAAACCACAACTCTCCAGAGCAAAGACTGTTACGCATATCTGCAACACTTAAAGTTGGAGTGTAATTCAACTTAAGTCAAAGTATGATAGCAAAACAAGTTAATGTCTCCTACCTTGCACAGATGGCACACCACAGTAAATCTCTCTTGTTTGTACCAGAAAGATGGCAAACACTTTTGGCTTACTAACAAAATGTTGAGAGGGGAACTAGTAAAACTTTGTCATGACCTATCTTTCAACAATATGGAAGTAAAACTAGTTTTAATAACTAACATACAAAAAGTATTCAGGAAGACTGCCAGCAGAAGCATTTGATCTTTTCCATAATATTTTTACTAATTCACTGGGGGATCACACAAGCCTTATTTAGCAAACCAGGGCTATTTGTAGAAAGGGAAGAAATAATGAATGAAAACCAGACAAATTATGATGCCTCCTCTATTGATTCTTCCGGCACCTCAAGGAGACTGACAGCTTTAACAATGCCTGGATCATGAGGCAATGAATCAGGCTCAGAGTAATTAAGGGATGTCTACATTAGTTCCATGATCCTATACATCAGTCAGATTCCATCCAGAATTTGCAATGCTGTACTAATTTGATATGGGGTCCTTACAAGCAGTTGACTTAACTCTATATGAATAAGGGGGATCCAAAGATAAAGTCCTCAATTAGTATTTTTCAGCAGAGTCGGCAAACAGAGTAGGCAGAAAGACAAGTTAAAAGAACTATTAGCCAAAGTAAACTGCTTGGCAACCAAGTCACAATCCCTCTTCAAAAGAGATTGTCTAGAAAGCTTAGGTCAACATATTCCCCAGCTGAAAACATGTCACCTTATACGTAGATGAAAAGCAGCCACCTTCCTTCAATGCGGTATGTTTAAATGATGTAAGAAATGCTCATTATATACAATACCAAAATATACAAGCTCCTTCTGGTGTCAAAAGAACATTCCCTTTCTTCCATGCGAAGTACAGTACACACCAAGAAATTCATTTGTAAGGAGACTGCATGCAGGAAATAAGTTTTGAAGTGCTTGCCATCTCAGCAGGCAGGTATGAGACTGAGTATTTAATTTTGAGTTGGCAATTGTGATGTACACATGTGTTCAAGAACTAATGTCGAAATGAGACATATAACCCTAGTGTTTTATATTCCAAAGAGCCAGTGTTCAAGTGCTACCATTTATCTCTCCAAGCTTTTCATACAGCCAGTTTTTGAGCCTTGACTTTACAACATCAAGTGTTTTATACTCACAGGTACAGTGTTCAAGTCTTGATTTATATCTCAGTATTTTATACTTACTAGTACACTATTCAAGCCTTGATTTATAGCTGGGTTGAGAGAACCAATTCAGATAAAATACTGTTCAGCCAAACCTTCACCCTTTTCCTTGAGCCAATACAAAGACTAACCTTTTGTGCAGTCTCAGAGAGCTACGCCCAAATTTTTGCTCCACTTGTGGCAGCTATTTCTTTCAGAAGAACCCCAGTTTCTCTCTGGTTTCCTCTCAGGAATCTACAGAAGACTTGCTGAAACTTTAAGGAGCTGAATCAAGTTCATTGAATTTAGGTTGTTTTTTTCTCCTCTCACAAAAAGTGGAGGTCAGCAAATAAGGTAGTATCTGTGCAATTCTTTATATTTCTTTAGACTAACTCCCAATTTAGGCTATTTTAAACAACATAATAACAGCCAATGTCTTCCAACACCAATCGTTACAGTTATCTTACGGGTTTGCAAGAAAAGCTCAAAGCTTTTGAACATTATGGGTTTTAAACCAAAAGCTACTATTCTACTTGAAAATGAAAAATGTTATTTATATCTGTAATTAAACTTATCAATCAGAAATTTCACTTTCAACTAAAAATAGATAATTTGATGAAAACATGAAGAATTTTTACCAAGATTTTATTGCGTTTGTCTAGCCATGAAACCTTAACCATAAAACCATTATACCTAGAAGGAATTCACTTTTGACTACCAGGGGAGTATTAGCACAGGTACCAACGCCCTCATAACACCATGGCCACACACACAACCCATACTTGCTTCCAGCATAGCTTCTCACTGCACACTCAGGTAAGGCAGGCTCCCAAGGCTGTGCAGTAGGTTTCTAAAACTCTAAAATTGTTAAGAATTGAGTTTTACCAGACACTAGCTTTTATTTATAGAACCAGTTAACCTGCAGCTTATTTTAAATGATGGGGGACTGAGGGGAGTGGTGTTAACCAACAGGTCTGATTGTTTTAAAAAAAAAAAAAAAAAAAACAGAAGAAACATTCTTCTCCAGATACAATCCCTTAAGCAAAGGCTCTCTCCTTCTGCAGTAAGATGATTACAACATCCTAAAACCCTGACACCACTTTTGTTCTTTTCGCTGCTCTGTCTGAAAAAAATAGTTCTATACCCTAAGTGCAGTCTCATGCAAAGAAATGAGGGCAAAGAAAATCAACTTCAGGAAAAATAAAAAGGGACTTGAATTTGAAGAGAGGAAGGTCTAGCTTACACAAACTTCCCCTGCTCTAAAACATGGCATAAAACCATCCCAGCAACCTTGCAACAACGAAGAGGTAACAGAATTCCAGATATAACTCTTTAATCTTACTTCAATTTTTCAGGAAAACATGTCTTACACAATCATCCCATGTCAGCTCCTTATTACTGCCTTCTACCCCCATTGGGTAATTTCAGCTAAGTCTGACAAAAGAGGAAAGGTCACCAAGACATGATGGTCCTGCAAACTCCATGTACACAAGCAGCAATAGGGCAGATATCCTGGCTGAAGGGAAATCTGCAGTCTCAGCCAAACCTTTACTAGGCACAAAATGTCTTTATTTTAGGACAAAAAGAAAAAAATCTTCCATTTCCACTTTCATTAAGCAGGATCTGATCATGAGAACAAAGCCTCAACGCAAGATTTCACTAGATCTGCTCTTCAGAGAAGTGTTTAAAACAAAAAAGGTCTTAAATAAATTCCAGAAGACTAGGGTGTGGGGATGAAAGGTGTGGTGCCTGTGAGCAAGTCAGAAGTGTTTTCTTCCAATTACTATTTTCACACAGAGCACAGACAGTTGACTCAGCCTTTGTACAACTGAGGGGTTAGAAACCATCTTACGCTAATTGGCCCCCAAGAAAACATACACTTAATCTCAGACCTGCTTTAAGAGACTTCCAGCACTGTCCTTTCACATGCATTACATAGAAAGACAGAATTGTGCTCAGCTGTACCGGAAGGGGAATAATGACAGAGACATTGAGTTGCGTAAGTCACAAAAGATGCAGCTAGCCCACCTAAACTAAGGTCTCCTAAATCCCAATACAAAAATCTTAGCTGCAAGATTGTTTTATTACTTTTCTGATTCCCCTCTAGGCAGCTTAGTCCCCCAATTGTAAAAGCACCCGTTATGTTACAGCCTCCTCATCACTTTCTCCTGAAAGCTGAAGCCATTTAAGCCTATATTCCATAAAAACCTTTGAACGAATTCCAGGTCATCACTACAGAATAGCACTGCACTTAGATAGCACTGTTTCCTCCAAGGTAATTTTCATACTTCAATTATCTCATAGCTTGAGTCATCCTCTATAAGAAGCCCACAACAGAAGCACAACTCATGAAGCAGTGCATTTAAATAAAATAGAGAATAACGCAAACTGTATTCGCAAGAGTGCCCTTTGCAAAACCTCATTTGCAGAGACTCCAGGGATGAAAAAAAAAAAATTATTTTTGTCTTCCCTAGTCATGTTAGCTCCTTTTAGACATAAAATATTCACAATTACTCAATTGCAAGATCCCTGCAGGCCATTTTACCTCAGTTTAAACATCTTGAAATACTTTCACTTACTGAAGTTCTCAAATTTGCACTTTGTTGGGGACAATTGTTGCAAAACGTTCTGCTTGCACATTTTTCCTCTGGAGCACACATTAACAGGGCCAGAGATGGACGCCACGTACTAAGAACACAAGCCAAGAGGTAGGCAGCACCCTGGGAAAATAAAAGTTAAAACATTTGAAAAACTGTGCTGTAAAGTTTCAGGCAGTTGACTGTCACTGACAGAAGGTAACTTGCAAGTTGTTGCAGAGCTACAGGAGCAAACAGAAAGGAAATAAGAAACAGAAGCCTCGATCTCCAAACCTGTCCGATTCAGTTGACTGGTAATTAATAATAAGAAAAAGAAAAGATATGAGAATACACCTGATCCCTACTACCCTTTATGCATATTTTCATACTGTTACGTATCAATTGTACACTGTTTAGCAATAGTCTAGAAATGCCTCACATGCTAAAGGCCTACTAAATACAAGACACTGGAGATTAGGCCCACTAGCTCTTAGGAACATTTTCTCTAAGACATACTTTAACTATTGTGGGTCACAATCTCTCTGCATCCAAGTACCTACATTTTACACAAAGCTGCGTGCAGCTGCCAGGTAGCACATTTTATATCCCCCGCCTTTGGTACACTGGTCACTTCTTGTTGGTCTATTCCATCCTTCTCTGCTAGTCTAAAAGGCTGGCTCCATCTTTCCAAGACCTTAATGTTCTGCGCTACAAATGAGGTGGTGGCTGCCAGGTGAGTACTGCAGGAATAGAACAGGGAATCTGCAAAGCCAAAAGCCTGATTTACTACAACTTCAGCAAAGATGTAACCAAACACCAACAGTTGCAAAGTGCAACTGCCAGGGTGCCCTGTGTCTGAGGTGCAGAGGGGAACTTCTGCAATTTAAACATCCCATATGGGAGATAGGTTACATAAGGATACCTGCTTGCAAAATACTGCTAAATGCAGCTTGCCAAGTCCAATGCTACTCTTCTTTAGAGGCAGATCCACAGCTGCTGGGAAGTGCCATTGCACAGCTGTCACTGTCACTTGCTTCAGTGGAGCTAGGACACTTTACAGCAGCTGCTGCAGATCTGCCCCAAGGGGGAGTGATGGGGGAGAGCTGCCTACCCTCTGTATGGCTATCCCCTTCATCTCCCTCCTTGCAGCAGGGAAGCACTGTTCTTGTACCAGGTAATATTGTAGGTGCAGTGTTTTGCTTGCCAGGCCTCGTGTTGCTATGTAGTCTGCCTCACACATGCTGGCAGAGACCAAGGTAACATCCATAGTGTGGCTGGATTGTTCTCCCACCCACACCAGAAGCAAGTTTCAAAGCTCCTCGGGCACAGGCCTGTCTTCAGAGCTCATTTAACGGCTTCAAGTAAGAGTTCTGAAGGGGATCTCGCTATTTGGCATGTAACTATAGTTACATTTCTTTCTGGATGCTGCAGTTTACCAATAGGTAAAGCTCAGCCAAAGACTTTTGACAAATGCCTTCTGACAATGCAATACTCAAGGGCTGGAACCTGGTAATCATATGGCAGGGGGATACATACAAAACTGTAGATTAATAAGCACAATAGCTCTTAAGACCTTTAATGCCTTAAGCAGCAGTCACGGTTTTTCATAATTGCATAGGTTCCTTGAAACCTCAAAACCTCATTCTGGGTAGTTTGACATATTTTTTGCTATAGACTATTTCAAAATTCCAGACACCAAGCAGTCAAGAAGACATAAGATCTACAGAAAGGACTGAACCTTGCTGACACCCATTTAAATATTAGCAGTCTCCTGAATTTTCCTGCCTTATGAGAAGAAAATTTACCATGTTTTATAAAATATTTCAGGTAGAACAACTCCCCTTCCAAGCACTCAGCAACAGAAGCAGAGGCGTGAAAGAATTTGCAGACAGAATTCAACAGCAAGAAATCTAATAACCTACCTTTTTTTGTACTTTGATGTTAGTAAGCAGACCATTTACACCCTGCTTTGCACATAGATCTCAGAGCACAATGACTTTCATGACAATGAATAAACATCTGCAGAACAAACTGCAAATTGAAGATAAATAAGAAATACAGTATCAGAGAAATAAAATGCATGATTTAATAGCAGGAAACTATTTCACCCTGTGGCTTATCTTTGATTTTCCTGTATAAATTGACCAGATACTAAAACATCAGAAAGCACGCCCCAGGGCCAAAAATTTCCAGATCAAAGATGCTATGGAATGCTCCAGGGACCCTGTCTTGCTAAGACACTGGAATTTGAAAGGGCAGCTAATAGGCTGGGTTTAAAAAGGCTGATAGCTGAATATTCATCTATATGAAACCATGTGATGAGTCAACCTTGGCTGCAACCTGTTTGTACTATTTCAGAAGTGCAAGGCAATAGTGCTAACATCTTCACAAAGCTGAATCCAAGACAAGGTCTAGACTCATTAGCATATTTAGGCTGCTTACAGGACATCCTGTTATGGGTGGTACAAATGATAGGAACTATGAATTTTTTCCACCTGCATGGGGGAGAAAATTGTACAAACTGGTCCCAACATTGAAAAAACAAGGCTCGTATAGATTTGCATCTGCATCTTCCACCTATATTCTCCCACCTGCACCAAACTTGACCTTGAAACTTTCTGCTCACCTTCTAGTCTAGGGGAGAAAGCAGTAACAACACACAGATGTCACCATGAAGAACTAACAGGCTTCAACTCCAATCTTGGTGTCTCTCTGCTATCTTAGACTTCTGATCAGTCCTAGGTCACCTCGCATATTTAAACAGCAGGTATTTCTTTCATGCATTCTTTAGAGATCCTTCCAAAACCATCCCCATGAATACTGCCCAAGCTCACATTCAGCAGGCAGCTTCTAATTAACCCTTAACCTTCATCAAGCTATTCAGGCATTTTGTCTGAACCAGAGCCAGTCTCCCTGGTATATCTCTGCAATCAGCATGTTAATGTATACATCTGTACAACCATGATGCTTCTTTGGGGCTCAGTTACAAATGTTTACTGATCTCATCTACATCAATTTCTGCTGTTGTAGGAACCTCTTACAGAAAAAGGCTGAATAGAAGATAATGAGATATTTCAGTCTCACCTGTTTCTTAGTCTTTCTTTAGAAAACTCCTTCTGACACTCAGCTGATGCAATACATACATTGAGAGCAAAGTATCCAAGTCACATTCAAAGCAGGCTGATTGGCAAATCACATTTGGCAGCCAGCAAGAGATGGACATACAAGTCCTTGCCACACCAGGTTCCCTATGCTATCTTGAGTATCACGTAGCCAAAACTGCCAGCACTAATAGGCAAAGCAACCTAATATTTTCCATGTTTAAGACCTCATTTAATCACTTTTCCCTTTCTCAAGTCATTTTGGATGACATTTCCCACAAAGACTGTCTCAGACTTGGGGTTTTTCTTCCAGCCATGCAGAAAGAGCTTATTTGCTCAATGAAAAAATACTGTTTTGTCAACATTTTTAAACAACTGTTAAGTCAAAAAGCTTTTATATCCATCTGCTTTTGAGCAGAGACTGGAAGTTATCAAGCTGTCAGGAATGTTTCTTTTTCAGCCCTATAAAAAAAAAATCTTTCAAGTTTGGCAGTGTTAAGCCTCTATAAAGCTGCAGCTTGCCCATGCTCTGAACCGACAGGTTAGAATCTGGCAGCTCGATTTCCTGAAGTTACCATCTGCCCTGATCATTTTTCAATCCAAGACTGAGTAGCATTTTCCTCGCAATTGCTGCTTTCAGTGCCTATCAAGCTGGACTAAGGAAAAGAAGACTGGATTTATGCATTTTTGTACTCATATCAAAGTTCTGGCTGTTTGCGCACAAGAGAAAAAGTGCAAGTCCATTCAAAAACAGCCTCATGAAGCATAAATCAGAGTCTGAGTACAAAGCTAACTTTCTCAATTGCATCTTCCTATTCCTTTGTGCATTCAATTCACTTTAAATTCCTCCAAAGACCAAGAGAGACTGCATTTAGTTACTTGCTCTCCTGCCTTTATGCAATGGACACCAATACAAGGCTGTAAGTCAGCAGGTAAATTCTTAAATATCTATTTTAAGTGTTTTGGTATACAGATGTCAGAGCCTTGAAAATGCAATAAAATTTTACAACAAAATAAGCAATAGTCAGTCTTTTTATTTCAACGCATGCAATTAAACCCAGTTACATGCACGCAGAGTTTCAGGGACAGAATTACTGATGACAATAACATGCATTTCTAATTACACAATTGCTTTAATTGGCTCTTGTCAGCTTATGTTTGTATCACTCAGCAAGTCTGTCAGCTTAGCATCATTTTAAAATAATAATTTATATAAATTGTACCTATTTTTACTGGAGAGGAAGGGAAGATATGGGCCAGATATTTAAACTGCTGCACTTCAACAGGAGTTAGGAAAGCGTTAGTTGCTAGTTATTCACCCAACCACGATTCTGAAAGCGTGAAATTTTCTGCTTCATGGAAGTATGGGATATTGTGCTAGCCAATGAGCACAAGCAATATTCACATTACATATATGTAACATGAAGAAGAAAAAAAAATCAACTTATACCCATCATGAGCAGCATTAGGCACCATAGAGAATCCCCAGCAAAACAAAAAGGTTCCCACAGAATAAGGCTACCTTACCTGCAACCAGCAGAGTTGCAAATAGCTCAGCAAAACTGACACCAGCACAAAAGAGATTAAAGTATCTAAACAGTCAGCAGTTGAGTTAGCAAACACTTCACCACCATCCCTCTTCCTAAGGGGTTCTCTGATCATTTGCTCAGGAAGAGCCTGGCCACTTCAGTAGCAGGACCTGTGAGCAGGCCAACAGCTCTCTTCCCAAGCAGCTGTCAGACCTCTCCTTTCCCACAGAACTCTGGTTCATGTCCCAGACTTACTATGTTGTGACAAGACCAGCTAGCTTCATTTCTAGGTTCAGTAACTCAATAACAGCTTTTTTCCCCCCCTCCAAACTTTCAACGGAGTATTTAGGATGAATAATGTGCAAGTTCCTTCTTGTTTAATCACATATCTTGACAAAATTAGTAAGGTCTCATTATGTAAAACAGAATAACAGCACTTCATCATTCCAGAGCAAGTCTTCAGAAAAGACAGTATTTAAAAGAGTTCAATTATTTTATTCTAGCTGAAGTCTCAAATTTGTCTTCTTCACACCCTTAATATGGTTAGTCACATCTTGTCCTCAGACACCTCCCGAGAACATGGTTTTCAGTTTCAGGAAGAAAAAGGCAGCAGAGACTAATAATGAAAAGTTCCTCTAAACCCACAAGGAAGAAAGGACAAAACCTAAACTGAAAGCCTGGATTCTAGATACTTCTTTTTTTTTTTTTTTTTTAAAAATAGAGACCATAAATGAGTGGCCTCATTCCTTTTTACTGCTATGGAATTCCCTTGTCAATACTGAATCCAGGTAGAATATGTAAAAAAACCAAATAAAAGTAATTTTGCAAGTCAGCTGTCTTGTGACTTTACTGCTAGAACTATGCCTTCAGTTCCTTTGAAATGAGATCAATGGTGCCACATAAGCCCCTTCTAGATAGCAGTTATCTTCCACCACGAAAACAAAGCACATAATTAAGCACAGAATTTGCTTGCAACGAGTAACATCTGCTGATGAAAGAAATGTGTATCTCAGCTAACCAAAATGCCTCCTGTGCTTTAATAAAATGTTTCTACAAGCTTATCATTTTTAGCTTTGAATAAATTACGTTTCCTATCACACCTTCTCTTCCCTCCCCCACACGGATTCAGACTAAGCAAGGACACAGAATACATGCAAAATCTATACAACCTACAGTCTGGATCAGCATCCGGAATTGAAAGATTCTCCTCCATGCATCACTCTATGCGTAGGATTAAATGTGTACCTATGTGTTGACAAAGAGATCTACAGCTCTTACCATCACTTACTCATATCTGTTCAGAACAGGAAAGAGCTCAGGGAAAGCATAAAGTTTAGCAGTCAGCATGAAGCATGGAACATTTTTTGGCCTTTGCTTGTGGCCAGACCAGGGAACAGAGTTTGAATTCAATATTGTCCGCTGAAAATAGACAGTGCCTGTTGTTCTTTTGAACTCAAGAACTAAACTCATGGTCCCACACCCAAAACACTTCAATTTAATATAAGAACCCTTCTTCCCTCCCCCATGAAAATTCATCCAAAGTGTAGTCAGAAATACTAGATGAAACACTCTCCACCACTAAGGGGCCATAGTAAATCTGCTTGGAAGCTCCAGAAGAACAAACAAATGCAAGCACAAATTCATACAGCATGCATGGCTGGAGTGCTAGCACTGATGGTAAGACCAGTTAGTTGATCCACACATACAGAGAAGCTTCACACTTTTTGATTTGTCTGTTCTGAAAATAAAAAAAGCAATAAAATGCAAAAAACCTGAAATTTTCTGAACATGTCTTAGATTGATCTTTTCTGGATTGAAGCTCAAGAAATGTCTGGTTTGTGCTTGACATGGCTACTGATAAGTTCTGTGACCTTGGGCAAATCACTCCACTTTCACACCTTTGTCTTCCTCACACACACTTTTTAGTTGGTACATTCTTCAGACATAATTTGTCTTTTAATATGCCTATATACAATGTCCCAATAAAATCAGGTCATCATCCAGTTCTAACATCAGCTTGAGCTTTAAGGCAATCTAACACTATGTTTATTCAGACAAATTCATTTTTAGTTTAAGAGTGCTGGAAGACTGTTTAGACCTATTGAACTACAAGAAAATGCAAACTTGCTTTCTTAAGAAACACCTGAAGTTTTATGATTTGAGCATGGAGTGGTAAGAAATCCCCAAACCACAGTAAGTTGTAAAACTAAATGTTTCTTTCATTTGTACATATGTTTAAGTATGTTGTCTGTTAGTTGTTGCAGTTTAAACTGTTTCATAATATAACAAGTTTTTTATTATCCCTTTGGAATGTTGCATAATTACTCTGTAGACGTAAAAGGATTTATTAATTACATGTAATTACTTTTGGTGCAAAGATGTATTTGCGTAAATTAAGAAATATTTTGAACTATTCAGAGACCATATTTCTTTTGTTCCCTTACTATTACATTTACAGAGCAGTGGTACCTATAATAAACATAAACCCACTAGAACTACATGTACTTGGATAGGGTATTATAGGTACCTCATTATCATGTCAAAGACCCTTAATCTTTTATTGATCTCTCTCACAAATCCCTCTGAGGTAAGGAAGTGCTGTTATGCTAGTTTTAAAAGTCAAAATTTGAGGCAAATAACTAAATTGCCAAGTCCCACCCTGGCTGTCCCAGTCTGATGCCTTGAACAGGATGGAAATCCCCTTCTGTTTTTTAACCAGTACATTTACACAGGACCCTGAGTCTGCTTGCCAAATTTCATTTGCAAATCAGGGCCTTCAGCTGACATAATGAAAAAATTAGATATATTTAGTGTGTATATATATTCTTTTTTATATATATACACACACACACACCCCCTCCCCCCTCCAGTGGTATTTTCCATTCCTAGTTCTGACTGCAGTAAGAATTGTACTAAGGTAGGTGCTGCTAATAGCACAGTATGTCCTCGGCAGCTTCATATGGCATTTCAAAAAGCTTGCTGTTCATTAACTCCATCACTTGCAAGGCAAGGCAACAACTGGAGGACTGGCCTTAAGCTACCTACTCAAGGTCACACAAGAAGATTTCTGAGAACTCAACTCAGATATCCTCTGATTCCAGGATCACAGGTCTTTGTCTTAAGATAGCACTTCTAGTAAACTTGACCTTCAAGGAATCTCTTCTCCACAGTTTGGAAGACTTCTCATTTAAACTCTTGAAATAGCTTAGAAACACCATGGGCAGGAATCTTTTACACCATAACCTAGGATGTTAGACTTCATGCCGTCAGTAGAAAAAGGCTACTGCAAGAGAACTAATTAAAGTGTTCAAAACTATTCCCTGAAGAATCTCTCATTGAGATTTACAGGCAGCCCAGAGCAGATTTCTCATTCCAGCTGTCCCCTCCACGCAGCTAAGAAAATGACTGCGCAGAGAAAGCATGCTGCAGTCTGCAGCAAATACAGTGGGAACAGACAGCATAATTGGTCCAACACTTTCAGTGCCAGGAATGTTCAATTTCATTTTGCTTAACTGACAGAAATCAGTGCTGATTCAAAAAAAGTAGATTCAAGCATTAAGTTGGATTTGCACTCAGATTCTGTGAAAGGAGAAAAAAGGGGCAAGGTGGTAGTGAATGGAAACAGAGAAACTGAGAAGCAGCACAGCAGCAAATACACAAATAGGCAAGCGATTTGTCTCTGTGTCTAACACTACCTTCTAATAACACACAGTGCACAAAGCCTCAAAGTGTTAGTCATGGTCATATAAGTGAAGAAATTTCATCAGATGACATTGATTTCCTCTTTTGCTAATGTTCTTGGAACTCATGGAGATTCTAATCATTTGCCCTGCTACATTTCTTCCTTCCTTGTAGGGATATGAGGAGCAATGCAAAATTCCCATGCTGTTCTGCCAGTGCAACATAGTTCTTGTTTTTGTTTTTTAAAAATCTGTCAATAAATATCAGCATAATAGAGCAAGTCCTCAGTGACACAGTCAAGGAAATGAAATTGGTGAATTTCAGCAACTACTTTTCTTGCAGAGATTCATTTGCCTCCTCATTTTAAACAGCTTCACGCCTCACTGGGAGAGTATTACCTGGTGGAAACCAAATTAGCAAAAAAGTCTCACCCACCTCCGCATGCCCCGAGTCAGACTCCAACAGCAGAGAAACAGGCACAGTTCCGTTACAAGTCGGAGACAACACCTTCGCAGCTCCAGGGTACTTCAGGACCTGAAACACTTTTGCATGTATGGGCTCCAGTCTGTTGGCTAGAAAACATTCCCTAGGAAGATAGACATATTGCTTTGTTCAGTGTTTGTGTAAGAGTTTAGAGTCTGTGCTTTTCTTTGGTCAATTATAACAAAACCAAAAACCCTCAGTTACAACAGGAATTTCCAGACCACTTTACAGAAGTAGTCTGAAGAGTTCCACTGATTATTTTGGTCAGTCTTGTCTATATAATTTGTATAATGAAAGGCTGAAGCTGTTTTAGAGCTTTGCTTAGGATTCAATGGTGAAGGTAATTCAACAAAACATCAGAATCTGATAATCATTTTGGCTAGGACCGTTTTAATAACTTAATAGATTAGCTTCTATCTATTTATTACTACTACTTCTAACTAGCAAAGGTGGTTTTTTTTTTTTTAATAAGCAATAGGCATACTTCAGTGCCTTGCATTTTTTCCTTAGTGAACAGACAAATGCTTTATTACTTCAGAAATTCAAAGATTATTAGAAGTGCCATTTACTAATTAGACCAAAATTTAAAAATGAAATAAAACAACAGCTAGAATAAGCATGTTTATAGCAGAAGACTTATCTACAAAAGTAAAGCCCCTTTCCCATGCAGTCAAAAAGGCATTCAACAGGAATAAAAGACAAACTGTAAAAGCCCAACATAAGACATTAGTCCTTGCAAGAAATGTGTCTTCAGCATAGTTACTCATAGGTTGGTTTAGCCAAGGTAAATGTTCTTTCATTTCTGAGATGGAATATAGCTATTAGCTATCAAATGGGACTGCACCATTAGCACAGTATTGGTGAAATTCCACTTTTTAAATGCTAGCTAGGAAAGGCATTGTAAAGAAGTGATAAAATCTAAGCCACTGTTTAGTTTTACAATTGCTTAGAGAGAGAGAGATCTCAGAAACAACTGCAATTTTCAGAACCCCCTCAGAAATCAAGATGTAGGATCCCCTTCACATACCCTTCCTCACATTCAGAAGTTTCAAATTCATTTCATAACATCACAGTGAGAAGATAAGCTTACATTACATATCTGATTTACATGTCAGAACATCATTGTCTTAACTTCAAGATCACTAAGAAAATAAGAGAAATAAGAATAGATTGTACTAGGTAGAACTTTTTGCTATTTTAATGATGAACATACTGATGCATACTTACATTACTGTTGCAGAAGCACAGCTTACCATATAGCTTTAGAACACAAGTCCAACTATTTAGATGGTACATTAAATGCTTTCATTTTCATGTATAGTTCAAAGTTTGAGGACCATTGCTCTAGACTGAAGAGCTGAAAAGCATTGAACCATTTTGTTCATTCATTTATTGAATAATAAATTAAACAATGCCTTTTCTGTTTATTTTCTTAAGTGGCTTTTCTGTCTCCAAATCTCTATGCCAGCAATTACAGGCCACTTCAGACCAGAGGAAAGGAGGGCAAAACCTACTTGCTCCATAGCTCTAGCAACTTCTGCTTGCCTGCTGAGTCATATACTCTAGACTTGACTTTTCTCTCTTCGTGGTGATGTTTATAAACAGCCTAGCCCTTAGTTTTATGTTTCCCATATGCTGTTTCTGACTTTACCATTTTTATCTTCGAATTTCTTTTACAAGTTTCAGGATAGCAGGGTTTCCACACACCAAAACATATTCTTATTTTACATCTTTCCTCTCCCTCCTCCCCTGGTACTGTTGGATAACCTTGCTGCCAGGGCTTAATCTGATGGGGGCTGTTGACTTGTTTCAGTATATATTGGTCTCAAGGTGAAACTAAACAATTGCTTCTGATATGAATCAGGAACAAAGAATTCAACTTCATTGATCTGAGAAGGGGATACATCAGAACTCAGTATTGCTGCCCATGTTTTGTGGTTAGAAAAAATACGTACACAAATTCCTCAAAAAAAGCCTGCCTCACAGGCATTGTTCTATCTTCTCATGAAGGCTGACAACAGCTTGTTAACATTAATTGAGCAGAACCTGAAAGAATGCTGCAGAGCTGTTAAGTGTTAAGACAGGCAACTCCCAAAGACAAATTCTAAAACAAGGCTACAGATGAATAGTCACATACTGTACTACATAGTTTTCTCTCATAATACTTTCCAACTTATCCTTACTTCTTAACTCCCTTCTTTCAACATATCTTTCTCTCATACGTCATGTATCTCATCTCAGATGGTTTTACCAATCCTTTGTAGTCTTACATTGACTATCGCCAAGTGTTGACATCACTAAGACTAACAAAATAAAATAGTGTTCCTTTTCAGAGGGGAAACAAGATAGGTGTGGGTAGTTAGTTTATAGGGAGAACTAGGACTTCTGTGCTATACTGGGGTAACCAATAAAAGATCTCCTGAGAAAGACTGAATTCTACATATTTTAAACCATTTATCATAGATTTACTTGGACAAATATCAGAAGTATTTAGAACCCTTATGCTGTCGCTTTGATACACTATGGTGCTGTAGAAACTGTCGTCTTAAACTCTTCACACCTGTCCAAATACTCAATGTCTTACTGTGGGCCTGCAGGCTATCAGTTGTGCCCTACAAGCATGCCACAGCAGGGCACTAAACACAAACAGGAGGCTAAGCCTTCTTCCCTTGCCATTACTTCCACATGACTGGCCACTCTAACTGGCTTTTCAGCAATTAAGAACTCCATTCACAGCAGTGAGTAGCACCATGCTATTGGCCTCTGACCTCTAGGGAGAGAAAACTGCAGGGTCAAATCACTGCCTACTTAGTATCAAGGAAAGGCAGAACCATGGAATGAGGTAAGATTTGGCCTTGTTATCCATGTCATGGTTTAACCTGGCAGGCAGCCAAATACCACGCAGCCGCTCGCTCCCTCACCCCGCCAGTGGGGCGGGGAGAGAATCGGAAGGGTGAGAGTGAGAAAAACTCGTGGGTTGAGATAAAGACAGTTTAATAGAAAAGAGAAGGGAAAATAATAATTATAATGATAGAATATACAAAATGAGTGATGCATAATGCAATTGCTCACCACCCGCGCTGACCGATAACCAAGTAGTGATCGGTACTTCCTGGATCACGCCTATCATTCATATACTGAGCATGATGTCACATGAATTGAAAAGCACAAAAAAACCACGCTTCTCTCCCTGCAGAGATCAATTTTGAACTAGCTTTGACTTCTAAATCTTATGGGAACAGAAGGGTAAAACTAGGATTAGATCCAAGAATGTGCAGCACGTTCCCTTGTTACAAAAATGCTGCAATTCTTCAGCCAGCCAGGTTACCCTCATGGCAATATGGTCTCCTTGGGGGAATCCAAGATCAACAGATACTTCATAAACAGCAACAGCTACATTCCACATTTAAACAACTATTCCCCCCAACCCCTGCCTAGCTACAAAAAGAAGGGACTACCACCTTCATAAGAGTTTTCTATAAAGGAATAATATGTATTAATACACAGTTAGAATATCCTAAAATTGTGATTACAGTAACAGAACAGTGTCAGATCCCAGCAGATCACATAGCTTGCTTCTATCGATACCAATTTATATCAACTTACCCTTGCCTTTAACACATAGCCTTATTAGTTCAGCGTACAAGACTGGACTCCAGTCAAAATTATGTTCTTATGTACAAAGAGTGATCTGAGAATTTATAGAGACTAGTTGTGTTGCTAGGAGGAAGCTGATAATGATTTAATATCAGAAGCATTTTTTGAGATTGTAAAGAATGCTGCCTATCATCCAGCAAATGACTGTTAACAAAAGAACTGCGGTAAACTCTGTTCCTAGGCCACCTTTGCTTCGAAGCTGAAACAATCGTTTGACTTTACACATGTGCAAATTAACAAACCTTTCCTGCAAGCATACACAAGCTGTAACAAGAATCATCAAGGGTCCACCAAAGGCAGCAGTTTATTTGTATGACCAGTTTTAACAGTAGATATACCAGAAAAGGAGCTGTGAACCCTTGACTCGCTTCCCTGGAGCAGCAACTCAGGAAAAGCCCCAGGAAGAGAAACTCCCACTCCTAGCAAAACCTGCAGCATGGTACTGACTGCAGAGCTCAAGCAACTCAGCTAGACTTTGGAAGGGTTTCCCTTAACTAGGCAGACATAGCTGGCTTGGGTGCTCACTTGACAATTGCAAGTGCCAAGGCCTGTTCACTAAGGGCTACCTTCCTAAGAAACACTTGGCTTTACAGAATCATTGTTAAATAAAGCCTCAGAGATCCCATGAAAGAAAGATTCTTGACAAAATACTCTGTGGTTTCAACGTCCTCACTTCATTCTATACAGTAAGACCTAAATTTACTTTCTGTAGCACAGCATTCCTGATTCAGCACAATTACATTCCATATACATAAATAGTAACACTCTTGATACAAGTAGATTTTTCTGAGATTCTTCATCGATGCAGAGCTGATTAGGTCCACTGCATCAGAAATAGTTTGCCATACATAATTATTACAGTGTAGTATGTTTCGTGAATCATCCCTCAAGTTGCAAGAATCTTCTGAAAGAGGACGTTTGGACCTTGTACTGTGAAGCCAACCTAATTTTGGCTGATCAGAAGTAGCACTGTAAATTTGCTTTCTGATTTGCCACAGAAGTGTTTCTAGTAATTTGACAGCTAATAATGGAATCATGCACATACTTGAATGCAATTTGAGCTTTGCTCCAACTGCTGCCAAAAATACTATAGGTGAAAATGAAGTTAGCATATCTTAATCCAGCTCATGTTAGCAACAGCACAGAGGGAACTAACAGGTTTACTAGACTATGTATAGCGCAGATTTTTGTGAAGAACACTCTCCTTGGATACCTGTTGAAGGCTTTATCTGCGTGCCTAGAGAACTAGGGCAGCGCAGCAGCAGACCACTTGAATCGCAATAGTTTTCAAGTGTTCAAGTTTTACATACGTTTTCATATATAACATGTGTGTAAAGTGGGAAGCACACCTGATAAGTGTACTAAGGCTTACCTTTCCAAAGAGGAAGCGTAGAAATGGCCTGAACCTTAAAAATGTTTGCTACTGTTACATAAATTGCTCAGTGCAAGGTCTGATGCAAAGATGAGAATCTTCCACTGATTTACCATGCAATCCCAATTTCTCGATTATTTGTTGCTGTAGTTTATGTATCACCTTATCAGTATGCCCTTCCCATCCCACCTAGTTACAGCAGAACCACAGCAGATTAGTCAGCTTCAGAGCTATGTAATTTGACACACAATACACAGGTCCTTCAGGGATCATGTACATATTCTAGGAACAATGATTTTCAATGTGGCGTCGGGTTATCAGAGGTGTTTTGATTTCTCCTTGAAGCTAAGCTTTGCATTAAATGAAAGCATCTCCAGCTTTCAGCTAGAGTAATCATTTTGTCTGAAGGGGAAGGGTGCAGAGGTACTTGCAGAAAAAGCAAACCAAAATAAAAAGCTCATCTGACAACATGGTCTAATCAACTGGTTGGTGAAACAGCTATCAGAGTGTACAGACTGAGGTTAGAGTTGTTTTAGAAAAACATCCTTGACAGATTGCTAAAGAGGGTATATAGTGTATTTGTATTTGACAGTATATGAAATATCAAGGCAAATACAAGTCAACTACAATGATTGATGATGGAAAAGAATCTAAGTAGAGGAATAATTTCTGCAACATAGTTGTGATGGATCACTGAAGTATTTCAATAATATGATCTGTACAGGAAAAAAGTAGCAAAATATCTGCAAATTCCATACAGTCTGAGTAGATAGGGGAGGTCCAAACCCATTAAAATCATATTCACACAGAGTAGGCTTGAACTGCTGTGCTTCCTAGATCTCAAGGATGAGCACTCAAACCCAGAAGGTAACTGGGCAAGCAAGGGTTAGTCAAGTACACCTTTTCTTACTGCATCACCACAGCCCAAGGATCTAGCTGACCTTACAGCAAGAGGAAGAAGAGCTGCTGCTTGAATTCTGGGATTCTACTGGGCTTCAAGCTCCTCTTGCTCACAAACGGAGATCAACATAACATCAGGTGAGTGTCTAATACTCGTATCAGACCACCCTTCTCCGGTCCTTATTTCCATCCTGAAAGCAGAAGATAAAAAAGCTTACCCTCTTCCTTAGCTTCTCTTACACTGTAAAGTTAGGTGAAACAGAACAAACCTTATAAGCTCTTCCTTCTACAAGAAGGAGTGTAAGTACAGCAGAACTACTCAAGTAGCTTTTTCTGCAATATTTGAGAGATGTATGAACTCTGCCTACAACAGGGTGACGGTCTTCCTACATCCTAAATGTTATGCTTGCTAGAAGATACACTAAACTATTCCCTAGTTTACTGCTCGTACAACAAAACTAACTGTAGTCCAGGCAACGGACAGCTACAATTTTTAACTTAATGAAGTAAAACTCATAGCCAAGAGCCACTGATAAAGGGAAACTGTACTATGAGGGCCTCCCTGTATCACTAGTCCTATTGTTTCAGGCAACCATGCAATATAGCTGCTTCTCTAAATGTTCCACACTACAACCAGCTGGTTTTGTGCCGCTTTGCCATGAAAAAATTGTTCTAAAGACAACGAACTTTTAGATGGGAGTCTTCTAACTTGGCAACAGATGTGTCTTCATACTTGTTTACACCTGCATGCTCTTGAGCCATCTCTTACCAGTTCCCTTTATTACACCTCTTCCATTCTCAGAGTTACCCCTAATGGTTTACAGTCCACAATCTAGCATTCTTTTCACTAAGATAAACATCTCAAACAAGACTATCTTCTCTTCATGAATCAGATCTGTTCCCTATAATATCTTAACAGTTTTTCTCCTCATTTATTCTTACTCTACTTCAATTCTTGAAAATAGTTTACCAGAATTTGTACACTATATTCAAGATGAGAATCTCGGAGATCTTAATACAAGTGCACTAATTCTTTCCACTCTAAGAGCATCATCTAGATTCAGTGAGGAACTTATTCTCAGCCAAGTTCTACATCATACCAACTGCTTAGATTCCTCCACTTTAGAAGCAAAAATGCTCAAATCCAGCTCAACTC
>NW_009192079.1:177304-190617 GCF_000690835.1 Fulmarus glacialis
TCCATTGAAAAATTGCATGATGAGGGATGTTCCCATCCCAATAATGCATCAGATCACTGGGTTCATTTAGCAAAATTCTCTACATTTTATGCCTGCAGACCTCCAGCTCAAAAAGATCTTTTCCATCTCCCTCAATATATAGCTGTATGTAGTGACAGTAACCCTGGTGCTCAACTAAGCTTTCATCAACAGCACAGCTGTCCCAGGCTCACCACATAACCAACTGGCACATTCAGTGGGCAGTATGATAACAATATTTTGTGCTGTGGGACAGGAGGATGTGCTGGCTGACATGGTACAACATGAGAACTGCATCGTGTTGGACACAGCAAGAGGAAAATAAACAGCCTTCTTTCCTAAGCAGGCAGTACCAGATGATTATTCATGATGAAGATAAAGGGCTAGTGGCACAGCACTAATTTCTGCCCATGGTCAAGTTTTCCTGTCCTGAAAATAATTATCATTGCTCTCCAGCAACAGGGGAAATGCCTATTTAATTTATCTAACATCAGTAACTTATCACAATCAATAAGCTTTTTCCACAAGTGAAAGAGATAAATGTGACTCCAGGCCTACAGCCAATTCTACTGTTCTTATTAAATTTTTCTCATGTTTCAACTCAGTTTCACAGAGGAAAAAACCCACATATTACCAGACCCTCTTTCTATCCCATGTAGCTGTGCCATTTGACTACGGATACAAGCATTCCTATCCATTGTATATGCAAGGAAATGGTCCTGTAGGTTCAAATCTCAATCTGGTAATTTTCTGCAGAGGCACAGGTGTCTTGCAATACACTAGTCCAATAATTTCAATTCCTGGCTCTCTGTATCAGAAAGAGACCGCTACCAGGACCATTGCCAACTTGAAGTACAATGGCATTTCAACAAGCATCAGAGGAAAAGTCTACTTTTAGTAGGCCTGATGACAGTGCACTTTCAATTCCTCTGATGGCAGAGCTGGGGAAAAGCAAGTAGTAAAGTAGTCTGTATGCTTAAGTACCATGTTTCTGCAGATCACAAGATGAATTAGAGATGCTGGAGCCAGACAATAGAACATCTGTAAATGCTACTACAACTCTAACCATTATTGAGGAAAAGCAACTTCCACTGCAAGAAAAGGTAATTTTAAATTTCCCAGTTAAGTTTTTAACAAATTCAGGTGGAGGCAGAACACAAACTAGAGCATTAGTATTTGGAATACAATTTCCCAGAGAACCTTGCAATTTTTTGCTAACTGATATAAGCAGATATTAAGTATCTACCCAGGTTGGTAGCAAAAATGTAGCAGTTGCTATACAGTGACAAAGGAGCCTATTTCCACTCTACGTCCACTTGCATAACAGTGATACTACGAATAGCATCAGACAAAAAATTCTTTTTGACAGAAAATTTGTTTTAAGATTGTATTTCTTCTGCTAATGTTTTGTCAGAACACAGTCTAGCTCAGTCTGTCCTGAAAGGCTGAGAGCCTCAGGAAGATCTGAGAAATCCATACACAGCCATGAGGCAGAGGACCACAGGACTCCCAGCTTCTCAGTCCGGATGCCCTGAATTTGATAGCCCACAATATACATGCATTGACTTCAAGTTAATCCTGGAAGTGAAGGCAACTGCTGAATGCAAATAAAATAACATCCACTTCATACAGGGAAAACTCAAAAGCATATTATCTTGGAAATGAGCTATTAGCCACTTCAGAATGTGGCTAATTTCCCCTGAAAATGAGCTTTAGACAGCTTTAAGCACTCAAGGTCTGATCTGAGCTGGTAGGACTTTCAGGTTATAGTGACTAAAAATCTAGTGCAATGAATTTTCCAAAATGTCCATTCTCAAATACACTAAAGGCCTGTTCATATTTCATGTGAATAGGTACAGTATCTGTAAAGACAAAACTGTTTCATCCCTCCTTGAAGTTTTTACACAAGCAGTTTGGAAAAAATATTTCTGCATAAACAGATGTCTGTTAATCATTGGGTCAATCTCCCAGTTGGTGCAAGGTAGACAGCCACCAAACAAGTTAGCTGCAGACACTGCTCACACGCCAAAAGGTGTACCAAGTGAAAATTTAAAATACCAGAATTACACTAAACAGCTCTAAGTCATAACAGGAGGTTTTTTCCTCTAAATTTACAAGAGCATACTTTCAACAAAGAAGCAGCAAATACAGTTCAGGAGATACAGTGAATAACAGAGTTCCCACAAGCTGACTAGCTGTTCATTCCCACAAGAACAGACCCTCCTCTGCTACTGATCCAGACAGGAAGAGACCAGGATGGATTGACTTTGACAAACATAAGCTATTCAACATATGCTGGCAGGAAGCGTTTAGCAGTCCTGGCAGAATTTGGGTTGACTAATGTAAGCACCTTGTCAGACTACACCATGAATATAGTTAACACAGGGCAAAACAGAATGCTGAGGAACTAATTTGAATAGATCGTTCTAATTGGAAATAACAGTGTTTTCAAAACCTAGACAACAAATGCTCAGGTGGATCAAGTTCTCTAACTGCTCACCCCTTCCCCTCTGTACCACCATCGTCTTTCACAGTGAGTCAGTAACATGGATATCAGCCTTTAGGCAAATCTTTCTAAATAAGAGTGACTTAAACTTTACTACCTTAAAAATACTCAACCAGCTACATTAGCCTATTAGCCTTACAATGCAGGACAGAAGGCCTCAACATAGATCTGGCCTAGTCTGCAGAGGCGATTATGCTATGAAGATGCTTCCATCGTTCAGCGGCAAATATGCTACATTAACTGGGAGCACTAACCCCTCTCTGCCAAGGGCACTCCGCCTGCGGGGTGCAAATCTATTCCCTCCACCACTTGATCTAGTGCTTTATATAGAAGTCCCCTCTTCCTACCTTTATTATACAAAAAAGTGATATTGCAAAAACTCACTGCAGCACGAAGAACAGGAAGACCCTGACCAAAGTAGATTCTGGATGCATGGAGTTGTACTCTTCCCAACAGAGCAGGACGTAAAAAGCTGACATGCCATTTCAGGATCAGGTCTCTGACATCATCAGCAAGTGACTTAAGGCCTCTGTTCCACACAATTGAATGAACTGACTACAGGTGCTATCTTTAAATAGGAAGTACTTAAGGTTAATGGCTGGCTGTATCTGCTGACACCATTTTTTAAAAACATGCATAATGCACAATAAGCAATGTTCAGAGGAAGACAAAAATAGCTCTGTATCAAAGAGGTTGCTTCCTATTTGCCTCCAAGGGCAAATGAATATGCTGGTCTTGCATGTAAACAAATCACTTTTTCTTCTAGAAAGATGTTTCATCAATTCTTCTGCAGATAAACATCTGCCAATATCAATATTCATTGCAAAACACACACAAGAAATCCTCCTTAGCAAGAAGGTATAATATTATAACTTATTTTTCAATTAAAGATCTATCTTTGAAATAATAATATACCTTCCTTTTTTGTGACACTGGGCAGATGTGACAATTTGCCAAGACTCCAAAAGACTTTAAAAGACTGTCATCCAGCTGTTCTGTATTTGATTAAGCTACTTCTTTTTTAAGTGACAAGGTGATGTTACAGCGTGGTATCTCCTCACGAGATGAGTACGAGAAGTGATCAGAGCTCTGGCCAGTTATATGACAGACCATTTGGGGAATACAGCAATGAGGCAAGCTCAGTCTTCTGGCCACTGCCTCTTAGGGAAGAGGGATCAGACTCAGGATCTGAAGGTGTTTTGGGACTCAAGACAAACACTGGTGAGAATCTGACCAGAAAATAGACTTTTCCAACCCAGAGCAGACAAGGACAGAGTCAGCCTTTGGAGTCTCCAGGGAAACAGTGAATTATGCAAAAAATATCAAGACATGATCTGCATGACAAATCTGATAAGGAACAACATATACTACTAGGCCAGTACCACCAGAAACTGATGAACTAATGGATAAAAAAATCCACATAGAGATAAACCTCAGTTACTACCATCTTCCAGTGAGTCTCAAATGCCTTGCTTTTCTGCATCCAGGTGTCTTACCTAGCCAGACATTTAGACTGAATTTAAACTTGCAACTGAAGCCTGATGCTATTGACAATTGGATCCCATCTTCAGCAACAGCAAGCAACAGAGGATTCAGTACACAACTAGGTACTTTTTCTAAGAGTGATTAGTTTTCAGGTCTTGGGATTTTGTTAGATTGACAATCTGAGTATGTCACTCAATAAAGGCAATAACTTTTATTAAAGCTAAATGTAACTACTACCCATGGCTCCATGTTCTGGCAACAGCACCTGAGATTACTTTCTCCAACACCCTTGAATTAACTCTGGCTATTTATTCAGCTTGCACAGAACATACCACTGTGAAAGCAGGTGTTTCTTCTGCATTATAGTATTTCTCAAAAGCTCTTCGGGGGCTACCCTGGGAACTTTACAGCAAGGCAGCTGCTAGATGACAAGAACCTGGGTAACTATAGAGAAGCCCACAAAAAAAGCCCTCCACAGAGTGCTCAGCTGCCTCACAGATGGAAGGAAACAGTCAGTATGTGATATGACTGGCATGATGTCCCACGTAAAGGTGCTAGCAGAACCAAAGCTGCAAATCATAATGGTAAGGGGTAAAAGGAAAAAGGATCAGTTGAGTTCTGGCTGCTCTGGCTTTTGTACAGGCTTTGATCAGATACTCACATAGTTCTAACGGTAACACTCCCCACCCCATCACCTATTCTGAACACTGACATAACACTTTATAAGGCTTTGTATAGTAATTCTCCATTGTATCGGATAGCTTGGCTAAACCAACTTTGAAAAAATAGCCATACTTCTGCCAAAGGAAGGAAACAAAGTTTATTGGGTTTTTTGAAGGAGTCAGACAGCATGTGGACAAGGATAAAAGCAAACTCAGATTTTCAAAGACTTGTGTCAAGATATCTCAAGGGCTCTTTAAGAAGTATAGCTGTTGCAGATAAAAGGCAACAGCCTTCAAGCATTAATAACCAACTAAATGATAAACAAAGTAGGAAGGAAAGCAATTTTTCATGATAAAAGAAATTTACTAGCGTGGTCCCAGATGGACCTGTATTGGAACATGCACTATTCAAAGCATTCAGAAGTGATCTGAAAAATGCTGTGAGAAAGAGAGAACAATGGAGAATAAAGTGACATATTAATGTTTTCTGTATAAATTCATGGAGGAAATCTTATTTTGAGCCTTTCCAGTTCTTCCTACTTCAAAATGGGTATAACAGATCTAAGCCAGTACAGGAAAAGCAACCAGGATGAAAGATATGTATTAATTCCTGTATGATTCTATGATTATAGACTAGGAACATGTCATCTGGAAAGAAGAGGATATGAGAATGTACCACCATGAACAGCTTCAACAAGGCACAACTAGTTCTTCATAATTTTACTGCATGCCTTTTATTTTTTCTATTATCATAGGAGGTTTAAAAATTCAGAAAGCACTTTTTGACACTATAACTTCACTGAAATGTATTGCCATAAAAGGTTATTAATATCAAAGGGTTACATGATTTTTTTTTTTTTTCTCTTCCATGACTTTGCCTAAATACCATCTCTGCACATTGAGTCCTGATGCGCAGATTAAAGGATGCTAGTCTTTTACACTGGTCCTAAATAGCTTGGTCTGAATCACCATTCTTAGAGCAAATGTTGGGCTGTATTTAACATCTGTAAACTGGCTATAGCTGGAAACCTTCTAGTTCCTACATTAAATCTAGCAGTGAAAACCGAGGTTCACAACCAAGCTTCCTAAGAGATCTGCACAAAGTACCAAAGCTTCACCTTAACGTTATGAATTTCCATAGGAGGTGGATATGGATGGCTGCCTGCAAAGTCACCTTTGCTCTGACCTTGGACACTACACACTATTTTCAAAGACTCACTGGGCAAAAGATAGGCCTACATCTAACACTTTCTTCTCAATTTTTCCCTAATCCCTAACAAGTACTTCAGGATCTAGCTGTGAATTAGCTGACAGATGGCTTGAGGAGGACTTATGGGTAGTTACCATAGAAGAGCACACTTATCCTCACAACAATTTTACCTAAAAATCCTCCAGGAATGCTACGCACTTCCAAGATGTACTTGCTTCTGCTGCTGCAAATACTAATAAGCTAGGAACCAAAAGTATTTTCACTACTGCATTCATGGAGCAGCATAGAGAGATATGATAAATATAACAGGAAGAACAGTGTTCTTACCTCTTTCAGCTAAGCAGAATATGGTATCTCTACTCAGCCTAATAGAACACACATAGGATTGATGCAGATGAGCCTCTTATCTCAAGTGCTTTTCTCCAGAAGTGAGGTATTCCTAGTAGAAAAGTCTCGTCTCTATTTTGTATCAAATCTAAAAGGCAGAAAGAAACTGGTAATAAAGCCACACTGTTCCTAGGTCAACAACAAGGTACTTGAATACTACCACCTACCTCTTGAATGAGAAACATGAAAACACAGTTATGATTTTTGAATTTTTGCACTACGAAGTGGTTTGAAACAGATCTAGAAACATTTCAATCCACCTGGGGACCGCGTCTCAACTCTTATTGTTCAGTTTATGTCAATATTTCTTCTTTCTTCAGCAATAAATCCTCTTGCCTTCATGCAATGTAGAGTTTGGTAAAGCATTAACAGTTCAACACGCTTTCAAGCACAAAGTGTGCTGAGAAGGCTTTACAAATTTGACTTGCTACCTTCAAAACACTGCCAGCCAGCCTTTAAGCCAGCCCTATTAACAAAGCTGAATTTTGTTAGTAAATGTAATTTCTGTAGTGGGTAAGAAGTCACCGGTATAGAACTTTTCATCCTTCTCATTGCCATTTTCCAAGCTGCTTTTCTGCAAGTGTTTTTTATATATACACACACACTGCAGTTATATAACCAACTTCGAACAAGCTCCCTGGGGTACTAGTGCAGAACTCCGGGGTGGCTACTTTGCCTCACTTCCAGAGTCCTTCCTGTTACAACAAGTCCTATACAGTCAGAGAAAGCTGTTCACAGACCCTGTTGCTAAATTACAGCAGCATTAATAGGCCACTTTAACCTAAAGAACACATGTTTATGTTCAAGCTCTTACACAAAATCCTTCAGATTAAATCGGAAGCACGACAGGAGGTAAGGACTGCAAGCAGGTTGGCCCTCATGGTTAAGTATAACCATGTCAAATCTCCTTTGTTAACATAGTGTTTTCATTGACCAGACTTTGTGAAGTGAAAAGTAGCCAGAGTAATCATCATTAGTTGTTGCTCAAATACAGCAATACAGTAAAGAGCTATTGTTTATATTCCAGAAGTCACGGAAGCCCAGCCCACCTCCAAATATAAACACTAGACCTTAAATGCAGTCATTCTTTAAATACCTGCAAACAATAGTTGCAATGATCTTTGCTTCCCAAGTACTTCTCAAATCAAGAGAGCTGGCTCCAGCACAAAATCCCAAGCCGTTCAAGACACTAATAACAGTTCAAAAAAGTACAAGAAGCAAGTATTGATTTAGGATGCATCGTGTTGTGCTATTAATGCTATGGTACAGCTAGCTTAGCTCAGACACTAGCAGAGCACCCTATTCAAACTTACTTGAGTCCTTATCATTTCCTCCAGCATATAAGGAGTAAGGCACAAGGAAATGGAGTTTCACTGTAAAGGTGCTACCCTAAGCATATATTTAACACCAGGATAAGCAGGATCTGACAGGCTCTGCTGGCCTCAGGAAAGTAAGGTTAACATTCCCCTTGCCTATTTTTTCATCCTGTTCACTCTCTCCTCACTACTTTTTCATATCCATAGGAAAGGCTGGAGGAATTTTAACATATTAAGGCTCTGATTTTTAGCCTGGCTTTTCCTGGGTAAAAAAAATGGTGGCATTTGGGAAAGTAGAAGTGGCAAGGCTGAATATGTATTTTTATCAGGCAAAGTACAAAACTTCAGCTCAACTCAAGGCAGCACATTTTCCTTTAATTCAGACACCCGTTTCCAACCAGCTACAGATCAACATTTATGACTCTTCTACATTATTTCTTCCTCTATTATCTTTCCCAAATTTTAGCCCTCTAGCTAATGTTTTTTCAATATGGATGCTGGAAATGGCAAGAGTTCACATGGGTATTTCATTCACTTTTCAGGGACACCATTAGCCTGGATTCTAACAGTCTTTATTAAAAATGGCCTTGCCACAGGTCAATTCTGTCAATTATTTATGAGTATTATTGTAGTATTCTAATGTCCCATACGCCTTTGCTTTCATTCCTCCAGAATAAGAAATTACACATTCCCCAGAAAATCTCCCACATTCAAAGATTTGTTTAATTCACATAAGACAAGCAACTGCACAACTCCTGTTTGATATCCTGTGCTAACACAATGTTCTGCTTCACCTTTCAGGACTGGGAAAGGCCAGAGGGGCTTTAGGCAAATGCAATAGCAACAACCCCCGTATTTCAGGTGGACTTGTCATTGTAAGACACCTCAAACCACACTAATACAGTAATCTTTCTCCTCCCAGCTGACACAAAGCACATGCCAGTCAGTAGAGCATGCAGCTGTGACCTCTTTTGCCTAAAGGTGTCCTGAGCAAAGACATAGACATTCAGCACACATCTGGTCACAGGGGGGTCACTGCTGGAAACGTAGTAATGATCTTCTAGATGTGTCTAGATTTAGAAAAGATTGTCTCCTGTTAAGGTATGGGCTGCATGACCACTCCAAACACTCTGTTATCTACTGTAATGCAAAAGGTACATCACACCTTGCCTCCTTGAACAGCCAGCTGAAAGCATCAGTAACTACACCTAAGACAGCATTGGTATTCACTGCAGCAGCTCTCACGATTGTAACTAGCACAAGACATAATAACTTCAGAGAAAGAACATTAGTTTTAAAGCCTTTTTTCGTTTGAATGAAGGTAATCTTCCCTTTAAATAAATAAAAGATAATCAGGAACGATGCAAAAGAAATTCAACTACATTCTGTAGTATAACAGCAACTTACCCATATAGTTAACACTGCTGTACCAACTTACAATGGTACAGGATTTTGAATAATGTAGTCACCTCTGGTACTTAGAACTGGGCTGCCAGCAAACCTAGCTGTAAGCCTGCCCTTACATCATTATTTCACTGAATGACTAACCCAAAAGCTCCTATTGGATTTAATGTGATCAGCCAGTTAACAGCAACAACAAAAAAGGCAACAGGTCATTTCATTCTTGCTTGCAGTTGAACTAATTGTCTGTTACACTCTTCCTAGCCACTGCCAGTTCTCTCTTCCTAAAGGATCCACACCTGCTTCTGGCAAGCAGTGCAAGTATTAAGTGCAGTACACAAGCCTAGAGCCAGGTCTAAATCCCCTAAGTGACTGGGGAGACTTCTTTCTTTATGAAAACCAACTTTCAATACTGATCATTGCAGCAAGCCTGCCACAGTGTAATAGTTCATAGGAAGATATGGTTTACTGCCTACCCAGCCATCCACTGAGCAGTCTATTATATGTGAATCTATCTGCTGTTCCTATGGGCTATCAAGACAAACAGGTCCAGGCAGCAGCTAGGCTCCATTTCCAACTCTGCCTCACCAGGACAGACTCCAAACCCAGGCTTTTTATTTAACCACCTTCCTAGAAAACTTCTCCCTGTTATTTATTATATTTGTAATACACATAAGATACATGTTTTTATATTTTTGCTTCATACATTTAATACAGTATCAGAAAAACCTGTAACCCCAGCACAACAGTAAGATCTTTTTAACTGTATTCACTGAATACCCAAGTTATAAACATAACATTAAACCAGTTATGAAATGTACCTTCTCCTTGCCTGAATTTGCCCCTATAAGGCTAGCCTGTTTCAGGCTGGACAGAGTCCTTTCAACTCCTCTTTACTCATGGTATCAAGGAGCTTGCTCTAATGTGGGGCACAAACTCCTTTGCCAAATTATCAATATAAAATTTCTAATCCACCAATTACCCTCCCCTCCTGCCCTGGCCAATACTTCATATGTCTGATACCTAGAAAGATCATTATGCTTTCCTGTGTAAATACCTTTTTGTGGCCTCTCAAGAGACATACTAAGCACTGCAGAAACTTGCAGAAAGCTGCCACAAAGGCCAACCAGTGCTGGTTCCTCCTACCTGCCATCAGCTTAGCACACTTAGTTTCTGACATCTGATATGATTCATTGGCTTGTGCTTTAAAACACACTGGATTTCAGGTTATTGGTCATCTATACACAGGGCATACCACAGGAGCTTTCAAAACCAGAAGTAAACACTGTCAGATTACAAATATAGATGCTCAAGATGAACTACTGCGAGGCTGCAAACCATTTGCTTGTACCACGTCAGGGGGTTATTACAGAACGCATGCCCAGCCTCAAACTATGGTGACAACCTTACAGGCAATCCTTTACAAAGGCCAGGCTGACCAGGCAGTAGCTGTTAGAGATCTGTCACCCAATTCTATGAAATACTATTTCCAAATTACAGCAGCAGCCATTTGTGCTGTGGCTAACTATAAAATTTCCACTTAATGCATGTTAATTGGATTATTATTTTAAAGACATGCTCACTGCCCCCACATTAATAACAAATGAGTTCTCTCTAATTATTATTAGAGTAACTCCCATACAAATTAATGATTAGGCCATTAAGACTGTGCAGCTGGATTGCCGTTAATTCTCACATTTGAGCAAATTAGCTAATAAAGTGACATTATAAAAGGAAATTCCCTTATGCATTATGGAACTCTTTCACTCATACCAAAGGCATACAACAAATGTCTCAAGCGCTTTTTCCTTTTATTAAATGTTAAGCCAAAATTATTCATTATAATCTGGAAAAAACTGCCTACAAAAAGCTGCATTTTTAAGTTTTGAGTATTTGTAGGTAGTGCTAAAGTGCAGGTTTTTTAACCACTGCCAGTACAACATAGCATAACATATAGTCACAGACCCAATATCATCTGAATAACTCAAAATGTTAGAAACATGTTCTTCTACATCCAATAGCACAAAATAATAGATGTCATGTGATAGCTGTTGCAGGATTTTCTACACATCTAGGATTTCTAAATCAACACAAACTAAATTTTTCAAAGGGATGTAACCTAATCACCATTTACAGTATATTAAGATTATACCACTGCATATTTATGAATAAAGGATTGAGTTTCTAAAGTTGCATGAACACATTATAATAAAGGTAGAAAACCTTTCGCTTGCTAGGCGCCACACACACCTTTCTGACACAGTTGGTAGTCATTTACACATTCTGTAGTCATTCAATAATTCAAAAAACAAAACATAGCTTACAGCTTCATTTCATGTAGCTCACAGCCGTATGATGACTGGCCCCCAGGCTCCTCATATCTGCTTCAGACTGAGCTTTCCTACCCTCCTAATCACAGACAATTTAAAAATGTAATGCACTGATAGAAATGGGAGACCTTTCCCTCCGCCACAACCCCACCTTCAATCCATTTCTTTCTAATCTCAGGTTTAGATCATGATTTGTATATTCTGAACATAGTTGCTAACACTACTGAGCACACCCTATTATCTTTACGTTTCTACATTATGAAAATTAGAACTTGCCAGAAATATGCAGTTGCACTGCAGAAACCAATATAATTAATTTTCCAGGCAGAATACCCATGAACTAGAACATATAAAAGATGCATAGCTCTGGATATGATTAGTATGCACTTTGGTGCAGAGGGAGTAAAGATCTCCCTAGCATTAATTTAAATGATCATATTGCTCACAGTAGCAAAACTGCATCATTTGATATTAATACCCTTAACATTGATGTTAAAATCACCCAACTGATGTAATTGAAAGTGTTCAGTAGTTCCTTCAAGAATGAAGAGTAGCAGTGGTCAACATTTTCTACTGCTTTTCATAAAGATATGTTTATATGTGGATTACCTAGTAACGTGATTTCAGTTTAGCACACTACTCTCATGCATGTGTAGCCAAATGTGTAAATCAGTGAACTATATGCATGGTTTATTAGATCTAGCATGCTCAGCAGTTTGCAAGACCAAGAATTAAATGTGTAGATTACCTTCTTAACTAGTCACCACAGCAGTAGAATAATAGACACGCTTTATAGACTCCAACTAGGTACAAGAAACACAGAAAAAAAACATACAATGTTAAATAGAAAAATATAAGGGCTCTTATTTGAGTGACACACTGGAATACATTCACATCATGCAGTGGCAACTGTGGTTTAGTCCATTTACTCACATTTAATAAAGGCAACCTACCTGAAGCCCTCAAGGAGTTTAGATTAGTGCTGAAGAAAAACATCCTTGTTACTGGTTTGGTTACAATTACTATTTTAAGGTTTTATTTCTTCCCTTTCCAGGGGCCATTGGCTGAAATATACTGCAAGTTCCATACCCTTTTAGCCATACAGCTACAGCAGTGTCTTCTATGACTATAGAAGCTATTCTTCATGATGTGAGTGAGACAAGCTTGGGAACTCTGGTCCAAGGACAACCTCAACACTCAAACCTGCAAATAAGTCAAAGCAACAGCAGCTCTTAATCCCTGTAACTTCCTTTCTCCATCTCGAAGGAAGTAACAGTCACTTCTACATTAAGTGAGTATTTCTCATTGCTAGGTGTAAAACACTTTACTGCTTCACTATGCACTATAGTGGAAAAGCTGAAAAGCACTGTATTTGGAAAGCATCAGACACTACAGTGCTTCAGCCACAGCTCCTTGTTACACTGCCTGCAATAAAGAAGCTTAGGGTACAATAAATATCAACTATTCAGCCCTCTCCCATCATCCAAGTAGGAGAATGTTACAATTTGCCCCAGCACAAGCCAAACCACAGCACTGACTCCAGGGGGACCCACCTACAACCACAGAAAAAGGCTGCTCTGCACTTAGGCCCTGCCCTCTCTCACGGAGCTCTCAGGGATAAGGTAGTAGGGGCCTCAAGGCAGCTGATACTCCTTTCCCACACTAGCCTCTCTGCCACATCACAAGAAGTAAACGTGTTATGGCTACAGATCAGAGTTTTCAACTTTACAGCTGTGGCCAGTGTGAGGACATCAGCCCCTCAGAGAGCAGCAGCCACGTCACACCCAGCTCCCTTGGGACAATGACAAGAACTGCTATGCTGGTGACCCAGGATTAAAAAAAAAAAAAGCCCCTCAAAAAAAAAAAAGCCAACTCTCAAAAACTCAGCACACCCCAGGAGAACTCCATGCAGCACAAAACTCAGAGAACTTTACCTCAGCGACCAAAAACGAAGCCAGGCGCCCCCCGGGCAGACAGGTCTCAGGAACAGCCACGAGA
>NW_009192080.1:0-26904 GCF_000690835.1 Fulmarus glacialis
GGAGGGGGGAGAGGGGAAGTTAATGAGGAGGAATAAAAACCTTCAAAATCAGCTCATAGGAAAATGATATTTATGCTCGATCAGCTCTCGAACATATCTTCACACGCTATGTCTGCCCTGACAAGTAAAATGCAGCTAGTTCACACACTTGAACACTGAACTGTTCACAACACTGAGCAACCATTTGTTCATTCCCTGGCTCCAGTTCATTCTCCCCAAAAAACCAAACAGACCTTTGGTGAACAGTCTCCTCCAGGCACTTCTCTCTTTCTCCATGACTGGCAGGAGCAAGACTGTGATGCATCTGGCTCACTTCGTTTGGCTTGATCCACTGGTGCTATCCCAAGCAGCTCTTGCACCCTCACACAATACCCTAAACCAACCACAAACTCTCTGCTCTCCGGCTGAATAAGAGTAAGAGTAGGAATGATAAAAGTAAGAGTAAGAGTAAAAGAGTAAGAATAAGAATAAGAATAAGAATAAATCATAGGCTGAAAAACAACGCTTTTATTAACCTGACCTTAAGAAAGTTGGTTGTTAATAATGACAAAAAGAAAATGTGGCAGGAGACGGAGAGGTGGAAGCTTCACAGGGAGCATGGTGGGAAGGCAAAGATCCCACCAACAGCCCTGGCTTAGTTTGGGGGGGGTCTATGCTGGACAAAGGTCTGCATGACCCTGGTGGGTTGTTAATGTGGATTTGTTTGGAATGGTCTCGATGGCTTTGCACGCCTCTGCCATGGCCGTGCCCGCTGTAGACTTAAAAACATGGTACTGGTTCTCCACTGAACAGTCTGTTTCTACCAGCATGGGCTCCCAAAAGAGAGCATGCTGGTGCTGGCTAGATAGTGCCAGCTCCATGTAGACACCAGTGTGGGGTAGGTCACCTGGATGTGGTCCTTGCAGGTCATTGTAAACTTCTTCCAGGTCGTGGGATTCAGGATTTTCATGAGATGGAGAGGGAAGGTGCTTGGGCAGGGAGAGGATGATATGATCATTTTGATAGGAGCAGATAGCATTGTGTGGGAGACAGTATGACCTCAAGGGGAGCACATCACAATCTTCTAGGACATGCAAGGTGATCAGGCAGTGCATTGAGCAGGACTAAAGAATGAACAGTGTGAACTGCCTACAGCAATAGCACATCCAAATCTGTCCTTTGGTCTGTGTGAATATTCACACGTTGTCCAGGGTGAGGGAGGAAGACTTAAGATTCTGGAGTGTAGGTAAGTATTCACTTAAAGTATGCATGCATATGTTTAATTGTTCACATTCTGGGTTGTATGCCATGGCTCTAATTTAACTTAAAAACATTCATATAAATGGCCCCTGAAGCTGGATTAGTCCATCTGCATGACTGTCAGGACTTGCATGTGCTGTTACATATGTTTTCCCTGCATACGTGCATTTAAACAAATTTTGGAAAAAGGAGAGATAATAATAATATTCCTTGTTACTCTGGACGTACAGGTATATATTTATGTAGATCTCAGCACAGTAGGGCCTGGGTCCCATTTATGGCTTTCATAGACTGTTGTGGTGTCAGTATTGAATAATAATAGGCAGCATATAGATGACAAAATAGAGAATGAAAAACTCGATCTGCCTCAAGGGTCTGTGTTTGAAGGTGTCAGAGACATTAAAAACAAAGAAAACAGAAAAAGCGATATGCCAGATGCACACATCTGCATCAGTTCAAACCAAATCCCCAGCCCCCAAAGCTGTCAAGCACAACTTGCAGGAGGAAAGAAAGTTTATTTATTTATTTAACCATCTATCTATGTACAGAAAGCAAGAGTGGAAAGGGCTCCAGGGGAAACTTCTCATGGTTGAAGTATGTTCTACTTTTTCTTACCATACCCCAACTTAATTCTTTCCCTCATGTATCTTGTAAGTCTTTTTCTACGTGGCTGCAGCAAACCATAAGTTCTTGTGGGTTCAGCTGTTTCTCAGACACAGGGGGTGCAGTGTGGCACCATGCTCTGCATGGGGGTTTAGTTCTACTTTTATTCAAGACACACACGAGTGATTCAGGATCCTATAGAAAATACTTTGCGTCCCCTAAAGGCACAGGCTAGGTATTAACTGACCTCTGAGTGAGCACCAAGGCAAACCGTATGGCCCTGGTCCCACGTCCCATGGCAGGAACACTACTTCAGGCGCACCCCACCTCCTGGCTGGCCCAAGGGCTGGGTCTTTGGGAGGAGGTGGAGGTCTGGTCGCCTTCCCTAGCTCACTCTGTGCACCCAAAGCCAGGAGCTCTACCATGTTTCCCACCTTTAGAGAGCCATATCCGCTTCCCAGGCTGTGGGCAATGGATATGGAGCTTGTATTGCTACGTACAGATGGCTCTGCTGACGTCTGCACCTGCAGATATTGCTTTGTTACCCCTTCCTTGAGGGATCAGACCTTCTGCTCCGAGCAGCCCCCTCACAAGCATCTGCATGCATGTCATAGACTCATAGAATCACAGAATCATTTAGGCTGCAAAAGATGTCACACTACTCTGCCCGGCCCTGAGCGCAGCCTGCCTTCAGCCCTTTGCCTTCCTCACTGCAGAGGTGGAGGGGGCCATGCCGGTGATGCTGCCCTGGCTCCCCAGGTAGGCTGGGTGGTGGGAAACAGGGGGGCAGGCTCAAGGTGGGAATTCTGGCTGTTGCCACTGTAATAATAGCCTGACTTGGGAAGTTTGCTATCGTTTAAACATTGCAGTGATACTGCATAATGCCTGTGTCAACACAGCATCCATCAAGGAAAGCCTGGGGTACAGAGGAAAGTCCTGATGGCTTTTTTGTACTACAGCATAGAATAGCATTGGTTTCTCTTCCTGTGGTGACAGATGCACACCAGACATTACAGACAGAGCAACTGGCACTTGGTCCATCATTCTGCGGGACATCTGAGTATGTACATAGCCAAGAGCTGAGCAAGGGATCTATATGCAAGAGAAAGGGCCATTTTGGGAAATCATACTGCGGGACTGCTAGAAAATGCCCTAAATAACTATTACATAGTCTAGTTTATTTATATGGCTATGTTTCATTGTAGTTTTCCTTTGCAAGATTTTTTCATTAACACAAAAATGTCAAATTATTACCCATTTGTCTTTTCTAGGCAGTAATCAGCACTTCTGAGTGGGTAGTGAAAATCAGGATTTTTTTTTATTATTCAGTTTTTATGGTCTTATTTATCACCTAATTCCACTCCACATTGGTGTCTACTGTCATTTGTACATGATCTTCAGAGGAGATGGAACATTTATACTCCCCTTCCTCCTCCATTCTGTACATCTTAGGACTGGAGATGTGGTGAAAACATTAGAGTTGCTTAGGTAGGGGCACTGACTGTTTTCCTGTAATACTCTGCGAGGCCAGCTACTGGCAGAAGACTTGAAATTTTAATATCCAACTCCTTACTCAAATAATAAAATCTGATTAACTCAACTATGTGTGCTTAATAAATTTTATTCATTATATAATCAATATTCATTGTTATTAAATACTGAAAATCACTAAATAAGCACTGTCAAGAGACTTACATATTTTTATTACTGATACTTTTGCCTGCTTCCACCCTCCCAACTTCAGTAAGTTATTGACTGTCTTTCTAAACTTGCTTCTTGTTTTGTTCCTACAAAAATGTTTTTGAAAGCAGCTCTGTTTCCTTGCCTGCAGGACAGAGGACAGACACAAGCTAAGACTCTCCCTTTGGCATCAATCTCTAGATTTTCCACTAAACTGACAAGAGACAACCATTTCCCTAACCGTCAGAAGAAACTGTTCGTGATCATAGGGCTCTTCATACCCCTCTATCCCCACCTAATGTTAGATGGAGTCCAGCTCTGCTCTGGCAACCCAGATACATCCTTGTCAAAGGTAGTTTAGAGGGCTTCTTATATATGCTAGCTCTTTCATGTTCTCCCGCAGCCGTGGAGTTTCTGGAAAGCAGCTACACCAGTGGGCCAAAGCCCCAGTCTACCCCAGCCTCCTCTTTACCACTTAACTGTTCCTTCCAGCAAGGAATTGTTCTGTGCAAGGCAAATTCAGTTGTGAGGATGAGACAGTATTTCTCAATAATTTGCTGACGTCCTACAGAAAGCTTTGATGAGCATTAAAGCTGGCAACAATTCCAGATGGAATTGTCTATTTTCTGTCACTCACAGTGCAAAAAAGGAAAATCTACACAGAAGATTGTTTCTAAAGAGTTCACCTGTCCCTGCTACTCATTTCCCCATGTGACATCAGGACTGGAACCAACACAAACTGAGCTGACCTGATTTAGCAAAAGAGAAAGAAGATATTTGGTTTTGGTTTAGCAGTTCAAAGCTTGCACCATGCCCCTAGACTACATTTCATTTTGAGTTGACTACTTGAATTATCCCTACAGCTAAGTCCTTCAAGGCAAGGGCACAGTGTAATGACCTCTCTGAGCTTGAATGAACCCCTCAGAGCATGGCTACTGTACAAGTAACTTCTAAGAAAAGCTTTGTAGGACCTCCTTGGTCTTGGTGCATGTCCTGTCACATCTGTATTTGGGTTTGGAGAGAAAAGGGATTCATAGTTCGTACAGACTTAATTTTGATTCACAATTACAACTGGTAATTAAAAAACTAATAATGAATGTTGAGTTCTTATGTTCTCTTGCCCATGCATTTTGACTTCCATTTTATCCCAAATTTTGCTGAGCTCTCCCCAACACAAAGACTCCCTCCTCCTCCCTGATTCCCTGGCCAGTGCATCCTCCTGATACATCTTAGTTCCTCCAAGTGCAGTGACTTGAGTTTCCTTGATGCTGCCCTACCCCATGTGTCCTTGACTGAAGGTGACTGGAAAGAGAATCTGAGGGAAGGCACTTGGATGAAAACAGCATGCTTCAGGAAGTATAGAGGCAGCTATCAGAGCAAAATGGCCATCCCATGTATAATTCCCAAACCTCTTACTTCTGGGGCGGGGGGGAAGTGTTTAGTTCAGATTGAGTTCATTATCACTGTGAAAGGGTATATACAGATATGGAACTATCAAGAGTGTGTTTGTATACATGTAGAAATACAAAACCACACACAGCAGCAGACTCCATATTTAAATGAAATCTTAGTCAGCGTGGAGTTAAGTCCCCGTTCTTGCAGGAAATCACGTGCAGAGCTGCCCAGGGTGTTTGTCTCTCAGCACAGAGAAAGCTCTCATGCTGAGTCCCGCTCACCACAGCTCGCTCTGCTTGTGCAGACCCGTCCAGCACTGAGATCATTATTTCACCCACTGGCATGTCTGAAATCCTGAAGATCAATGTTCTTTAAAAATTTAAATATAAGGTTCAAGCCAAAATATCTTGGCTGCCTCCGTGTGCTGCAACATTAACTACAAAGAGCAAGCAGTGGTTTTATGCTTATACTCACAGCAGCCATAAATAAAGCGCAGCCTAGGCCTTAGAGCTGAACAGCTTGCTTTAGACAATCAGGGAAGATACAGTCAGCTTATGGCAACTGCTCACGATGCTGGATCACAATCTGAACATCGCCTCAGCTGTCAGAGAGTTGAAACCTTCATTCAGAAGCACATGAAGGATTGGAAATTCACACTGTGTAATTTACGCTAACCAAGACCTTCATCTCCTGGTCAGTTTTAAACCAGCTGTATGAGAAATATAAACATTTCAGATTTATATGAAAAACAGAGGTGTTCTAAGTTTTAATAGTGAATGTTCCTCAGAAGCAAAACAGTAATGCTAGCTTTGAACTCCAGCCAGGCCAGCACTGTGGCATCCTAATAATAGGGAGATTAGGAAAGAAGGTATTTCTTTTTTCCCCCGTATGTTGTGGAAAAGTGGACTAGAGACACTGGCTCAGTTCTATTGCATAACGAAAGATGGTCTGATGAGATCCCAGGGCACAAGCAGTGCTCAGAAATGCTTCAAGAACAGCTGTCCAGTGTTGTGAGAATGTGCCACTTCTGGTATTCAAGGAGGCATGGGGGAGAAGGTTTACATAGATTTTAGTGAAAGGCAGCAGAGGAAAAGTGGGAAGAGACTCCAAGAGTTGAAGTCCCAGCATGATGCAAGGACCCCAACACAAAGCCTGTTGATGTGGACTTTGTGTGGCAGACAGAATTGCACGTGACACTGCATATCACTCCCGTGGCAAGCAGCTGTTCTGCTGGGAAGCCGTAGTTGGGAGCTGAAACAGGAGAATTAAAAAGCAAAGTATACTCCAAGCAGGAAATACTCTGGAGAGGCTCGACTCAAGTGTGTGTTTCTTCATTAGAGTATGCTGTACGTGAGACTGACTTGATCTCTTTCCAACGTTCAGTCCAAACTGTAGCCATAGTTTAGAACATTTCCAAGAGATTCCCGCTACCAGGACCCGATGGGAGCCAGGGAGGGCAGACAGGTGCTAACCTACTGCAATTCTTGTAACGCAAACAGCCCCTCGTTGAATGAAAATACAGAGATCAGAGCAGAAGTCCGGATATTACAGTGACAGATGCAGCGGAAGGAAGTAGAGAAATAGATCAAAAAATGAGTGTTATGAGGTCCATCATTTAATAAGTAAAAAAGAAAAAAATATCCTGTAAAGTGACTGTTCTTCTCAGATACTTCTGGGACAAATAAATTTAAACTTTGCACACTGCTCAGGCTATAGCTAAAGAATTAATGTCCTGTGTAGCAGCCAATCTACTCTTCTTCTTTGGTAATGCACTGTGAAAAACCTATTATCCTGTCTGTAATTCTTACTGGCCTTTTTCTATTTATTGCTTTGATGTTTGTGTCAGCAGGCACGTGTAGCCTTCCATTTAGCAATAGGGGAATATTTGCACCCATTTCAGGAGTTGTAACTTCTCATGCGGGCCCTCATATGGGATTTGACTTGGGTTTTTTTGATGGATGATCAACAAACCAAAATGCTACAGTAAACAGACAGGTGGAGGAAAAACACAATCCAGTCAGTCATTTCAGCAAAATGCAAGCTCTTAAATGATGGGCACTGTTGGGGGGCGCAAAATAATGCACCTCATTGCTCTTTGTGCTTAATATGCTATTGCATTTCATTCTTGTTTTGTTCCTACCCCCTGTGTTGCTTAAAATTGAAGGCGTTACCTTGAATTTTCATCCAAGCCATCTCCAACATGTTACGAAGTCTGGGGTGGCTTGGATGGAAGCAGCAAACTCAGTGGCCGGAGCTACAGCAGAGGTGGCATTGGCAGCAGGGCACCGCACAGTCTTCGGGAAGCAGCTGGGGGAGCGTCCCATGCAAGGGGCAGCATGATGTATGTGTTGTGCCAGGAGGCATGTCACAAAGGGGTACTAAGACTAGTTAAATAAATCCTTCTCAATGCTTAGGAAGGTGCGTATCCAGCACGCCCACCTGCCACATCGGCTGGGGGCCAGGGAGGATTTCCTGAGATGGATGCCATTAGCACCAGGGATGTGCCTTTTTAAAATCTTCTGGCCTGAAAGTGTGGGTTTTCAAAAGAGGTGCACAAATCATGGAAAATCCTTGGAATTTTAGTGGGCTTCTGAGAGAGAGTTATTATTAGCTCAGAGGTGAGATTCCTAGGCTGGGTCTTGGTTTTTTCCAATTGATACAGAACGATGTTCCTGTTAGATCAACTGCATGCAATTTAATGTAAAGAGCACCTGCAGCTGCTGCCACATTTGTGAAATCTCTAAGGATAGCCTGAAAACATGATGCTTTGTCTCTGCCACTTTTTTTTTCCTCTCGGTAAGGTATTTCAAGTAAATAAATGGGGAGGGTTCATTAGCATGCGCTCGCTAAACAATTGTTAAGAAAAGACGGAATGGCTGATAATTTTCATTGCAACAACCTAGAGAACCTAATATATAAATCTTTCAAGATTGTACAGATCACTTCCTTTGAGCAGATTAAAAGATAATAGCACTAATATCAAAACAAGTTAATGTCTTAACAGTTCTTGCCAAGCTGTTGTTAGTTGATCTGAAAAGCTAGGTATGGCCAGATTTATGCCACTGCTTCACAAAAGAGAAGCAATAAACAAGGCAATTGTTTTCCACTAAAAATATAGCAATATTCAATGAATGTTTGTTTAGGATATTCTGCAATATGCCACACAGTTTGGAAAAGAAAAAGGAGTGGGTTTGAACGTTTACAGACCTTCTTAAAAGGGGATCACAATCACAGTAGACCCTTTAAATTGAAACAGGTTATTCTTATAAATATAGAATAGCATATGCTCAAGTCAGCTTCCCTGAGAACTTTCCTCACTCAGTTCAGATACAAATAGCACCCAAGAGTACCTCTTCCATTCTCAGAGCTATTGAGAGATGCTTCCTTATGGAAGAACATGAGCAAAAGAAAATGTACTATTTCCCTCTTTAGAGAGTGCTTGATCTGATAAACTTCATAAGCCCAGTTATCCTTCTCACACCCCCTTCCTTTTACAACATCTGCAAGATGTTAACCAAATAATAATAGCCATTTATTAAAGTCAGGAACATTTTTAAAACATAATATTGACATATAATTTATTTTATTTACTGAAAAAGTGCAATACAATGCAATACATGTATTATGGAAATATTATCAAATTACAAGCCAATATAGGAAAGTACATGTGCCACAGAAAACAAATCTAAGGTCCTTAGGAGTTTCATATGACCTTTCTGGTGAACTTGATTTTCCTTTTTCCACCTTGGACACAAGGAACTTTGTTTGTTCTTATCTTAAAAAGGAACCATCTTCCATTCACACCTCATTTGACTACCTAATGGCCATAGACAACACTATGAATTTCTTGATTTCTCCACAGCATCAGACTACCCTTGCAGGTGACATCTTGTGCTCAGTTTCAAATGGAAGAGCTGATGAAAATCTAACATGCATTTCTCTGACGTATTTACACATCCCATGTGCCTCCATATTGATGCTAAAGATAAGACGGCATTTTCCTCTGATAGTCCCTACTATAGAAACTCATTTCTGCTTAAAGCAGAGACAGAGGTGCATTGAAATGATCTTATGTCCCAATTCTCAATCCCCCAAGCAAAAACATATGAAAGGGATCAAAAGCTTCTGGATCTCCTTTCATCTACATATTTCATTTATTCAGTCAAACACACCAAGCTGTTTGAATCTTCTCTGTGGCTTTGTTTGACTAAAATATGACTCTATGGGGTTTTTTTTTCTGTTTCCTTCTTGTCTTTATATTAATGAGTCTTCAAAAGAACAAGATCTAGGAGACTTAATTTGACAGTTGACAGACAGAACTCATTCACCATCAATCTTGTCTGCTAAAAATAATTGGACTCTAAACTCTTAAGATTTTGAAATTAAGAACATCCTTCCCCCCCGCCTCCCAATAAAAAAATTAATTCAGGATTATCATGTGGTTGAGGATACACAATGTCACCTGCAGCATGGTCCAGTTAAAGTGCTGTAAGGCAAACCCAAACAGAAAGGACCATTAACTTGTTTGTTCCTTTCTCTGTGCTCAAAGGCCACTTTATGCAGAGTGCAGCATGTCTCTGAGATAGCATAAGCTCTCTCTGATGCATATTTCAGTGTGCCTGTTCATACTGGAACCTGGAAGCAGTCAGTAGAAAGCAGGTGGCAGGGTATTCATGGAAAATTGTCTCTAGTTGAAACTGATGTCCAACTGTTCCCTGCCTGGCCATCGACACAATCTCTACCCAATTCCCTGTGCAGCCTCAATAATTCTCCATGTATTTTCTGCTATCTCTCATAACTCCCTATGTGCTTGAACTTAAACTGTGCCTGTTTTTACACTAATTAATCTAGAATTTCCCCCAAATCCCTCTTCTCCTATTTCTTCCACTTCTGCTGTTTCCAGACCCAGTGTCAAGCTAAATGTGCATTTTATACCAGCATATCAGATTTTTGTTTCTTCAGAGAAGCAGTAGTGACTGCAGATTTGTTATTCACCACCCACTATAACAAGGGGGACATACTGAAACTAGTAGCAGGTTTAAGCAGATTTAAAAATAAACACTTCTTTGCAGACTGGGTAGTTAATTTGCTGCCAGTTGAGGTTGTGAAGGCAGATACCAACAGCAGGTCTAAAAAAGGTCTAGAAAAATTAATGGGCCATGGTTCCATACACAGAGAGGCAAAGTGAACAGGCAGGAAAGCAGCTCTAACATCTGCAGCACAACAGTTCATGCTGCTGAAGTGTGAGGGGAAAGGAATTGAGCAGGCTCACATGCTCTCCCAAAATTGCATCCCCTTTTGCTCCTATCCATGGCAGCATACTGCTCTAGCTGGACTACTGTCCTGGCTATTCAGGGCATTTCTTGTGTTCTCATTATGGAAGATGCCTTCAGTATAACCATGCCTCTAGTCTACTAAAAGCAGTGGCCATGAGGACAGTGAAACCCCAGGGCAGATATCTGGTAATGGGAAGTGACCTGCTTCTAGTGTGAGGTGTCCAGGCTGTGGCTCTTCCACATATGGCGCATGTATGCAACACGGTTGTCATGTTTTGGAAAGCAGACACCCAAATACAGATGCCAACTGGCTGTATGGCCACTGCAAGTCTGCTCTGAATGTGAGGAGACAGTGCTGAGATGAACCATATCCATGTACAATGACATCTAAAATGCCTTCCTTCCAGTTAGAAAAATCACATCCTTTATACATGGGCTCATATTCTACACATCTGCTGCAGGTGGTGTGCTGCTCAAATGAATCTGCTCTATCATTTATCTTCTGTGGCTTTCAGCTGTGACTCCTGTGTGTTTTCTGAGGTACAGCAGGATGTTCAGTACAGAACAAAGCATAAAACCGAAGAGTTATCCTCATTTCTAAATTTGTTGCATGCAGAATTCAGGCACCTCAATCTGTTAATTACTATGTCTGGAAAGCCTTGGCATACATATTCATCACCTACAATTGTCATGCTGCCAGCTCTTGCAATTTTAATCACCAGCTTCATGATACTTGGCATTTTTCTTGAAGTCAACTCCCTCAGAGTTGTTTGGTTTTCTGACAGTCTCGGTTTTGTTTCTTTTTTAAAAAGAAAGTCTAAATTTAAGGCCCCGTGATTTCAAAGAAAAACCTGAAAAATGTTCCTTAATAGGAAAAAAAAGGAAAGAAATGTCAATATCTGGGGGAAAAAAATGAAGATTTTGGAGAAAAGTTGTAAGAATAAATGGTCTCTAAAATATAACTTCAAGGAAAGTTAAGTTCACTTCAGAGAAAAATTTGGAGGAATGAGTTTATATAGGAAAAAGAAGGTGGGATGTTGGAGCCAATACGCTAATTAATTACATAAATTGTTATCATAAATAGTGATCAAAGGAGCCAACATGGCTCCTGGAGGATGAACTCAGAAGAAGAATTTATTCCCAGTTGTAATAGAATGAGCATGTTAAGAGCTTTCTGACTGCTAAGGCATCAGAGCTGGCTGACTGCAAAAAGTGTGGAAATCTCTTTTGCCAAAGGTCTTTAAATGATTAGATTAGACAAACGGCTGTACAAGAGTATACTTCATCCTGCTTTAGACCATCCATGAAGCCTCTTTCACAAATTTGTTTCTGTACTTCATGAGGTTCCTATCAGTCCATTTCTCCAGCCTATTGAGGTCCCTCTGGATAGCAGCACAACCCTCTGGTGTATCAGCCACTCCTTCCAGTTTTGTGTCATCGGCAAACTTGCTGAGGGTACATGCTGCCCCATCACCAGATCATTAATGAAGATGTTAAACAGGACCAGATCCAGAACTGACCCCTGTGGTACACTGCTAGCTGCAGGTCTCCAACTAGACTTCATACTGCTGGTTAGCACCCTCCAGGCCCAGCCATTCAAGTCAGTTTTCAATCCACCTCACTGTCTGCTCATCCAGCCCATTCTTCATCAGCTTCTCTATGAGGATCTTACAGGAGATGGTGTTGAAAGTCTTGCTGAACTGAAGGTAGACAATATCCACTGTTTTCCCTTCATCTACCAAGGCAGTCTTTCCAACATAAAAAGCTTATCAGGTTGGTCAAACATGACCTCCCCTTGGTGAATTCGTGCTGACAGCTTCTGATGATTTTCTTGTCCTTCAAGTACCTGGAAATGGTATCCAGGACTAGCTGCTCCATCACCTTCCAAGGGATCGAGGTGAAGCTGACCAGCCTGTAGTTCCCTCAGTGTTCCAACTTGCTGTTTCCGAACAAAATGGGAGGAAGTTCATAAAAAAGTTAGGCATGACTTATGCCACTTGTAAAATGGCAATGATACTCAATTTCCTCACAGGAATATTGTAAAAAATCAATTCACTTAGAGTTCTAATATAGACTAAAATATACAGGTATTATTTTTCCTGAGAAGTTAGGTATCTCCTTGAAGAGCCCTCTTTTATTTCATGTGACCTTTGCAGGAGAGGAAGATGAAAAAACACAGGTAAAATATGATAAGAAAAGAAGGGTCTTTTTCTCCAAAGTTGATCCCTCTGTGTTGAAGAGAAAGTGCTGTGGAACAAGGCAAATGCGTGTTTCATTACCTCATTATCTTTGCAGGTAACTGTGTGACATTGCCATAAGCACCCTTACAGCAAAGCCATGTCAAAGTGAGCTACAGATCAGCTATGCAAGGTTACTCCTTCATCCTCTTTTCTGTTCGTCAGCTGGCTTTAGGGAAAGTTCTCCAAGGAGTGACCTCTTGGCTCTGTACTACATACTCCTGCTACTCTTGTACCAGGGAGTATGGATTTGAAAGCAATCGTGGTTATTAAAGCAGCAGAGTTATATTTCCTACTTTGGTCCTTAGACCTTAGCAATTAATTCAGACAAATTCTCAGCTTTATAGTTAGAGACTGGGGAGCTGACTTCTAAAAATAAAAGGTTCTCTCTTCCTTAAGATTTTATCCACCCATCAAAACCCTATGTCCATGATTCTCTGATTTCAAAATCCTAAGCAATTTCAATACAGAGTTATACAACCCATAAGCACATGTATTTTCCTGCCTGATAAGGTTTGGCTTGAAAAGATTAGAAATAAATCTGAAACAACTGTTCAAAAGACATAGAGGACTGTTTAGGGTATTTCACTGATTCAAATCTAATTCAAGTCAATGTTTGCCAGAAATAAGAAGTGTCTGATTTCCCTTTGGCTGTTAGGACAAGTTACTTTCTGGTTTATCTTTATCCTCAACAAAAATATGGACACATCACATAATCTTTCACCTTTTTGGCATCCTTAGGGAAGAGGATGGGAACTAAATAGGCTCAAGGCAGTTACCCACACATTACCAAGATCATCCTTTCAGACAAAAAGAACAGTGCATAACAAATCACGGGTATATCAAGAAGTAGTGACTTCAACAGCAATCAAACCTAGGGCATCCTTCTCCAGAAGTGTAAGGCTATCATCCTACGAAAAGATGTCCTTTAGCAGCAGACGAAGCTTTTTACAGAAAGATAAGTAAAGAAGGAAAGTCTTAATTTATATCTTATTTTATTGGAGTTCACATTGCTTCTAGTTGTGTTGTACCTGCCCAGCAGGAGGAGGCCATCAGTTCTCAGCTAATCAATGCAGCCCTACTTCACTTTGAGCAACTTCAATTAAAATTACAGTTCTGTATGTCCATAATTTGTAATTAGCAATCAAGAGATACTGCTGCTATTTGAAATATCCCACAGAACTGCAGGAATCACTAGTGTGTTTGATTCTGTTCCATTTAAGTTAATCTGAAGTGTATTGCTGACATCTATGAGTTCAGTACTACCTGTAGTAAGTAGGTACAGGTAGTGTACCTGTAAGTATAATACTACTCAGTATTAGTGCTAATAACTACAGCTCCCTCCATTGCCTAATTTCAGTAGTTTCTGTCAGCCTAACTTTTCCTGCCTGGCACCCAAAACAGTAACCTATTTTAAGTGAGCCTTGAAAGCCCTGACTTTCTCCCAGCTCTTAGTCATTTAATAATGTGAATAAAAAAGAGAGAGATTTATATCTACTTTAATTTTTCTCTTTCCAAAATATCAGTCACACTCACAAAGCTAAAGTCAAAAAGGAATTCCTACACTCCCAGGTAGGATGATAACTCGTATTTCATGGGAGATGCATGCAACGCCGGTCTCCAGTCTATAACAAACAGACCGCAAAGGCTGTTGGGGAAGAAAACGTGGAAACGATGTGGCTCTTCCCTACAGGTTCTGTACATCCCCCAGCCACATTCTGCTCATGTGTGTTTCATGGCTTTTGTTACAGCAACTCTTAAAATTGTCCACTGACAGTTTATCTTTCAGATTTCAGTGTTGCTCCATTTCTCCCCTGGGAAGCAGAGGCTCTGTCTCAGATGGAGTCTCCTGTAGTCCCTTTCCCATTGTCCTGCTGCCCAAAGGGATGTACGCTGGAAGCATCTCAGATCTCTGTAGAGAGGAGAAACTGGAATGACAATTTTTAATTTAGAATATTCATCATAACTTCAACAGCAACAACATTTTCAGTCCTAGTTTCCAAATAACTTTGCACTGTGTCACTGGTTGGCTCCCGGACATGGCCAGACCTAGACTATATCTGAGGAAGTAAGAGTGCAGCAGAATGGAGACGAGCATCCTTGACATCTCTTCTGGTTCCCTTTCTGACCACAGCAGCTCAGGCGATTGTCATTGTCCTAGAGAGACGGCAAATAAGGATCATCATAGAGAAAATGGCCTACCTTCTAGGTAGTCCAATCTCAATAAAAAAGAAAGGAACTCAGGCCACCACTTACTGTTGCAGAAGATGGTGTCACTCAAGCTGCTGCATAAGTGCTTTGCAGCCCTGCCACATGCTGGCTAACATCCCACAGCTGAGAAGTCAGGACATTTCTCAGCAGTGTGCTACTGACAGCTGGGTTGGGTTATACCCCTTCTGCCCTTATGGAGGGTCAGAAGAGTGAGCAAGGCTGTGTGGAGACTGCACAGGCTCAGGAAATGTGGCCAAGGCAAGAACCCTACAGCACCAACCAGGAAGACTCTCTAAAGAACCTTAATAAGATAACCTGCAACATTAGAGTAAAAATTTATCTAGGCCTTTCTTTTCCCTCTGAAGTAGAAAAGGGGACCAAAAAGTGATTTTGTCTTGATCTTTAAGAAAAGGAAACTTACTCCTACACTGTTGTTTTTTTTTCTCTGTATCAGATGAATATTAATTTCCTAAGAAAAGTTTAAGACTTTGCTGTTTCATTAAGACTGCTAAATAATATAAAACCCATCTCAGAGAGTTTGGGAAGTTCCCATCTACTAGCTGATATTAAATGTTTCTTCATCACTAATCCAGAGACACAACAATGGCAGCATTTGATGGTTTTAACTTACAAATAATTCTAGCAGCGCTTGAAGTGTGAATATAATTACAGTCTCAGAATATTACTATTTCTATTGTACTGGAACTCTGTTCCACACACCTTCTTCAGATAAGATAGAAGTGTTTGATGTGAATACATCTTCAATTAACATTGCTGGCAGATAATGGAAGGCATTGATTGGAAAATCCTTATCAAGGTAAAAGTGCTTGAGAACTAAAGAAACAACCTGCCTGTCAGACCTCGCTATACTTTCAGCAATGTCCATAATCGAAACAGGACATCATAAAAGCCCAGGTGATGGTAGCAGTTCTTCATCTGTACAGATATATGTGTAGAAATATATATCTGTGCATATGCAAATATAGAAATAAAATAAAAACTATACCCATGCTTTCCTTATAGGGAATATAAAGATGAAGTATCTGGTAGGTTTTTTTTTACCTCCCCTAAAAATTGTCCATCCAATAGGAATAGGAATTACTGTCGTGAATTATTAAATCTGTAATCAATCACATATTTGTAAATTTATAATCTCCTCAATGCACAGGCTATCTTCTTCCGCATCTGGGCAACATCTAATATGTGTCAGATGCTACCCCATTAGAAAAATATTGAAGTTTTGTTTCCTGGTGACGGAAGTTTCCTGACGCTGAGAAAAAACAATGTTAATTAAATTGTGCATTTGCATGAATTCTTGCTAGGTGAGGGCTGACATAAGTCTAATAAGCACATTTGGCTCTGACCATGAACTGTGTGTGAATGGTCGCAACCTTTCTGAGACTGCAAACAATTCCCAGTGAAAGCTGGACTGCTTCATTCTCCTGGCAGGCATTAAGGCTGACTGCTATATAAAAATAGCAGTAGCAGTATAACCTATCTGACCTATGGTGACTTTGGAAGTCTTGTTATGAAATGCATATATATGTAATTATAGCAGATGTTAAGTTACAGACTGAGAGACTTTTTGTAGCCAATTAAAGTTTCTGGAAAGAGAAGTAGAAGAGCAAAGCATGTAAATATATTTCCCTCCGAATCTGGAGTCAAATTAACTTTAAAAGGAAATACAAGTGGGTCCTTTGTGAGTCTAACCTTAGTCATACGGACTTCATTACTTGAGTATCTTCAACACATTTGTCCTCAGAACAGCCATTAGGTAAGACACTACAACCAAACATCTAAACAGGCCAACACAGGCTCCATAATGCAAAAAAGAATAAATGAATTCCTTTCTTGTTCCCCTTTTCTCTGTGCGCTCTAAGTTCCTGGGTCACAGCCTCAAGGCAAAGTACTTTGATTTCCTCTAACAAAACAAGGAAAGTTTTTCGATCTCTTTTTTTTGTGTGTTGCGCTCTGAAAATGTGCTACTGGTCTCTGTTGAAGAAAAAGAACAGAGCAGATGGACAGCTACTCTGATCTGGTGCAGTAACTTGTGTGTTGTTACAACAGTCTACCGGGAGCTTGCAGAAGACTTGAGCAAGCCCTGCCTGCTCTAGTGGGTCTTGTACTTAGAGCCCGAGCAGTTCATTTGTTAATATGAGTAACTGCTCTAAGGAAATCTGGAGTGCCCCATGCTGGCGTGTGCTGAGCACTGGTGGATGTTATGACATCAGGAGAAGATACATGATTCTGTTTGTTACATGAAATAAAAGGCGTCATGGCATGGGAGGGAGGAGGAACCTCTCCACCAACAGGATCTATGCAGCATGCCATGGGAAAATCCTTCTGCGGTCCATCCAATATTGCACGAAAGTAGGGTTCCCAGTATCTTAAAAGACTTAAATTTTTTCACTATCTATATTCCTCTTTTTATTCTATCTAATTAAAACAGCTATTTTATTAAGCCATTTGTTGTTGAACCTTTCTTATTGGAATCCAGAAAGAACCCTGCACCATTTTTCTCTCACCCCCTCCTGCCTGGCACAGAAAAAATGGTAAGGGGTAAAGCAGGTATTTGCAGTTCTCAGAATTACCTGTGGGTAATTGATCTTGAGTGTGGACTGTCATGGAATAATTTCATTTACAAATCTTGAAGCTCTGTGATATGCTCTGTCTGCATGTTAGAAGAACAGGCTTAAGTTGCTTATTGGGTCCTAAAGTCTAGACCAGCTTTCTGGTAGCAACAAGACTCCTCTATGCAGTATAGCATTAAAAAGTCTTCAGTCAAAACAGAGAAGACATGCAGCAAACCCATCACAGATATTTACAGATATGATTTACGGGTAAGTGGTAAACTCCGTTTGTGTTCATCACTCCCACAACTCTAAGCACTTGAGGCTGAAATTTCATGTGTTCTCAGCTTAGGGCAGCAAAAGAGAAACTCCAGCTTCCTCTTCCCCATCCTCTCTGTCTCTCTCTGCTGCATACCTTCCTCTCAGCTGACACCTTTCTATGGATCTGTTCTGCAAGTTGGATCTGTGATCTGATTGCAAAGAAAAAGAATATATTTCTTCTTGCAGGAGCAGCTCCATGGCAGCAGTAGAAGAGGAGTCCTGCAGTCACATGGTTACTGGCTCCACGAAACTCAGAGGTACCTGGGCAGAGGTTAAGGCCTGCTTCCAGGGAGCTCCATGTGCATTTTCTCTTGGTACTCATGCTCTAGAAAGTTCATAGTTATCTAATCAAAGACTGAGTGCTGCATCATATCCACCGGATCATTCAAATCCATCTGGACACGGACACTAATTGTGACCAGGTCCGAGGGCCCCTGGGTGCTACCAAGCTCCTTGGTGAAGTCATCTCCAGCCCATCATGATCTTCCTTTTACTGTAGGTAAATACTGCATCAGTATTGGAGCCAGAGACTAACCTAACATCTCCCACTAAGGAGTGTCTTCAAAGGTCAGGAATTAGCCATATCAACCCTTGCTGGATTATGGGACAGGCAACACGTGCAGTGTTGGCTACAATTAGCTTTACTGGGTCAATTGCACCTTACAATTAAATTTTGCAGCTTTTACCTGGAGATGAGGCCCACTCCTTTGCAAACCATCTCCTCTGGGGACCTCTGATGTTTGCAGACCTCTAGGCTGCTGCTAATAAAAATGGAGAGGGGAATTATGAAACACTGGGAAGGGAAGAGAAAGAAGGAAACAGTCTGTCTTTGGCTTTCTGAAACATATTATTAGTAGCCTATGTTGAGGAGCAAGCTGATAAAGAAACTCCATCTACTTCAGATGACTCCTTGGGAGGTGGAAAAGTCTGGCAGTTGCATTGTCATGAAATCTACACCTGCCTCACACCCTGCTGCTCCCCAGTCAGGGATGGGAGGGGGCTAATGTCTTATGCCTCCGGAAATATGAGCATGATAGTTTTCCTGCACTCCATCCAAACCCATGTGCATTTGCTGCTGTCTGAGATGTAGCTGTATCATTTTTTCTGAGATCTTCCTTGCTGGCAAAAGGTAAACAGAGTAGTGGAACCCAAATCTTTGGGAAACCACAAGAGAGGCTGTTGCAATAGGTACCCTTACCCTAATCTAGCCAACTGTCCCATTTCTGCCTTGCCACTGTATCCTACAGGAGAAAACAAACAGCCTCTATCTTGTGGCCTGTCCTGGAAGATGGTGAAGTGTCTCTCCTCTCTTGACAGAGTGACAGCTATTTCCTGACCCCACTAAATCCCATTCCTTAGCCTGCCTTGTAAAAGTGGACTGTGGTGTGAATGAGGAACTTGCGAAGAGGTGGTGAGAACTGTAGATGGATATTTCCTATATCTGAATGGTCTCAAGCAAGCAAGGATATTTTTTAACGGGTTGTCCAGCATCTGGGTGACGGGTACGTCAGGACCAGGACATTTTGGAAAGTATTGAGGATCATGTAGTGCTTACTGTGGTACTTCAGAGGTCTGTGAGCAAGCCAGATGCACTTGCACCCATACTGTCTGTAAGGATAGGAACCAAGAGTTTTCAAGCTTTTCTCCTGCAGCTGAGCTTCTTCACCCAAGAGGGACAACAGGAAAGCAGCAGACAGTGCCTACGTATTTACCTGCAGATAGCAATGTGGACAATCAGCAGAGAGAAGGATCCCTGTGCAAAACTGCGAGCACTTCAAGATCAGAGTATACACACTGCCATTGGGTTTTTTTGCTGAGAATGAAGTGAACTGATTTGCAGCTTCCCACTAACAATAAATAATGTTCAATTCTGCAGACATATTGTAGATCTTTTTCTGCTTGAGCAGTTGTTTGACAACTTGTGAAGTAGAAGCTGAGTTAATGACCCAAAATGAGAATACATGAAAACAAGCCAGCTTTAGGTCAGCTAGCTGAAGTACATTTACATTGCATACAGACCCAACACTGAACATATTTTACTGTGCTGACTCAGGAGGTAGTGGCAAAGTTCAGGGTCCATGTTAGCAGGGTTTCGCATGCTCAGGTTCAGGTTTTTAATATGATGTAAGACACTTTGGGAGTTTGATCTGTTTAGAGATGGAAATTGCCTGAGGAAAGCAAGAAGAATGGGAGACAGGGAAGAGAAGAAGTTTTACTTACTAGGGGGAAGAGGTGATGGATTTAAGGGAGAGTATAAAACCCAAATGTGTACAGACATGTAAATCCAGATGTTGGAAAGCATCTTGCTTCTGGCAGATGTTTGAACATGTTGTTTCATGGATTCATTCTCCCTTTGGGAGAGCCAGGCTATTCTACTGGGATCCATGAAGAGGACCTGGAGAGCCTTCTGTCCTTCTTCACAAAGACTGTGGGTGGCAAACCAGGATACTACAACACTGACACAGGCATTAAGTCTGTCTCACAGAGTAAGCCATTTTAAAACCTGTGGCCAAGCACACATGTTTTTGTTACCAGGTTATAGATCAGCACCTGAAAAAATTGGTCATGTGAGATGATCTAGGACTGCAAGGCATAGATAATATTACTAAAGAAAGGTTCTTTTGGCTTGGCCTGATACGCAGAGTGATGAATTTCTAAATATACATGTCAAATATGTACTCACTGTAAATCAGAATGTCAGGGATAAACCCTCCCCTGTGCTTCACCAGTTCTTTCCAGAAGAATAAACAATATCCTTCTTGATTAATCTACCCAGATGGCACGTTTGTTCCCTAGCATTTTTAATATATGGCCATATATGGGCCAGATGCTTGGGAAATCTGTGTTGACTAGAAGGAGGTGGGTGGAAAGGGGGATTGGGATCCTGAAACACCTGTGCTGTTGCTACAGGGCAGACACAAGCTTCCTTGTAGACGGTAGCCTGTTGAATCTGCAAGCTCTGCAGCCACTTTTATTCGCTGAAGTTTTGAGGGCAGTGCAATCACACTCGTGTTCCCTTCCCTCCATTGTCACTTAGTGGGCAGCAGAAAGAGAAGAGCCGCAGTGCAATTCCAGCCATCATTAGGAGGGGGAGCATGGCAGCCAGGATACCACAATGGGGTCGTTCATGGACTCAAGAGCTGCTATCTTAGATCAGTAACATGAAGGGTACCAAATGGCTCCAAACCTGGCCTTCTGCTCCTGGTAATGGCCTATATCCATATGACCTGATGATATGGATACTGAGTGAACAAGGCGAAAGTGGTTCATGATGCAACATGCCAGGGAGGGAGATGCAGAGGTATGTGGGTAGCTGGTCAGACTAAGCTGCCCTCTAGAGAGGTGGACACTGGCAGTCCAATCAAATTATTTGACATGCTGCTTCTACCGAAGTCAGAAAACCAAGATGAGACGTGTGCTCAAGCCACTGGTAGACAAATGCTCTGAAATCAGTGTCAGTGCAACAATGTCCAGCGGGAATTTAAAACTCCAATGGTCCAAACTTCAGGGCCACTCCTAAGCATGGTTTTTTTGGTTTTGGTTTCTCAAATGCATGCTTTGTAGATGTTTAGTTCACAGAAAATCCTCCAGATCCCCAACTTCATATAAGAGTATGACAGATCATTTCCAGTTCACTCATGTCACAACACTCAGCACAGAGCTGTTTCTCACATCTTGTGCATATACCATCAAGGATGCCATGTTCCACTATCAACATGCTGTTTGAAGTTTGCTGTTCCTGCTGCATTCTAATACACTGAATATTACTATAGAGGATGACTAACAGTGCTCTCAATCACTCCCAAACTGGTGACGTGAAGAATGCAGAAAGAATTTTATAATTTCTTCTATACCTATCTGGATAAGAGCAAGCTCTTCACCATTTCTGAACCACTAAACAGAAAGATGAAAATGGAGCATGATAAAGATTGCGCTTTTTTAGCACCGTGATCCTGGAACAGATTACTGTTAGATAATTAGACCATAAGCCTCCTCACAGCAGGTACTCCAGCTTTATAACCACCTGGATTGTTTGTTAAGCACCCAGAGCACTATTCATGCTTTAAGAACAAATTAATTATCATGAATCAATTAACAGTAGAAAGATGAAAATGGAGCATGATAAAGATTGCGCTTTTTTAGCACCGTGATCCTGGAACAGATTACTGTTAGATAATTAGACCATAAGCCTCCTCACAGCAGGTACTCCAGCTTTATAACCACCTGGATTGTTTGTTAAGCACCCAGAGCACTATTCATGCTTTAAGAACAAATTAATTATCATGAATCAATTAACAGTACCCTAGTCACACTAATGGTTAGACTGGATCATCAAGCAAATCTATTCAGAAATTCTTTATGAATAATATTCTTCCTGGAGTTAGTGCAATATTAGTTTTAATCTTGATTTCCTTTCTCAGTATATTTTTAACATATTATTTTAGCATGGATGAATAGGCATTCAATCTCTGGCTGGTTTGTGAGAGGTTCACTGTTTAATTTCATTTTTTCTGTACCTATGTTACAAGTTTGGCCAGTTGGGTTACCTGCTGATGTTTGTGTTCCTGACTTGATTGTTCCTTTTTAAAGCTGAACGTTAATGATAAATAGAAAATAACAAAATGAACACCTTTCGGCATGAATTTTTAGTGGAAGAATAATGTTTTCCACGATTTACGAAACCAATATTTGGAAATACTTTCTTGAACTCCCTGCAACCCTCAAGATCTTGGGACTAAATTGAAATCAATATGACCTGAAAGTAAATAAACTTTGTATTTTCTGTTCAGGTTATGTATTTGTGGAACATTTCTTTTGTTTTGATACAGTTGGTTGAACAAATCGTCAGTGGCTGAAATCACTCAGAGCTCCCTGATTAGAGAGCTGAACAAGTCAATTTTAGGAGTGCAACACGAATAAATGTGTGTGCCATATTTCATTCTCTCCCCAAAGAAACAGAAAACATTTGGTCTCTATTTTAACAGATATACCTGCTATTCAATTGCTAGCTTCAGTCAGTGAGTGCAACCAGGCAAAAAGCAGGAATTCTGCAATTAACTCACTTTAAAATTATTCTTCATATAACAACAATCCTTCATGAGGGATTTAGCTGGGGGTGTGATTTTGCTTTGTTTTTCTCTGGAAGAGAATATTCTGGGGAGCGTTTGCTGAATTAGAGGGCTAGATTCAGCAAAAAAAATTAAAGGTCCTTAATTATGACATAAGTCTTTTTTTTCCTGATTAGAAGAATTGTATTGCCCATAGAAATGACAAAACTGGTCACCACAAAAGGATGTTTAGAACTGCAGGCTGCTGTTTTCTGAGAAGAGGTAGGTAACAAGGCAAAACCAGAATGTAATTCTAAACAATTGGCTGACGACTGTATTATATACCTCAATACAGAGTTAGTTTGCTTGAGGAGCCCCTTCTGATGAAGCATTTTTACATTCCGCATGGGGATATATCACATACATTGAACCTCTAGAGGACAGAACAACTTCTAATCATGAGAAAATCTGCCAGCAGCATATTAGTTTGAGAATTCACCCTGACAAAAAAAATATTGTATGAACCCACATCAAAATATGTGGACAAATGAATTTAATTATCACAGCCCTTTGCCTTCCTACTATGCAACCCAAAAGCCATCAGGATAGCATCCTTTCAGGGGATGCTAGGGAGACAGAGGCATGAAGGGGGTCTTCAGCAAAACATCTGCTTCCTTCTACCAGTAAAGCCTCCTAGTAGAGAACGGTGACAAACAGATGACAGGTTTAGAAACTAGTTATTTATTTCCCCAAAGCATGAAAAAAATTCAATCCAGCAAAAGGTACTTTGTCACAGTCTTCAATGCATTTGTGACAACTGGTGACAGATTCACTTTGAACATCACATTTTGAAAGGACACAGCTTTGCAAGTTTCTCTTAAATCTCTGATCCAAAGCGTTTGCCATCAAGGCAGACATCATAATTTATATCTCACAACCTTATTTTTACCAGTGTGGGTATGTTCCATGGAGTGTCCAGTCTCCCCCACACAGGTCTTGTTGTCAATTAGTGCCTATGTGACAGACAGTCCAGGATTCACACAGATTTTACTGGTCTCCAGGGAGAACTTTAGGATATTTTAAAAATTAGTTTGCTCAGCATAACTAGGCTCTGAACACAGGGCTGTGTGTGTAATCTTAGTTTAAGAATCTGACACATTGCATCTATTTACTCAGACAATGCAATTAGTAGCTTCTTTTGAAGATTGCCACACAACCAGATTCTACTGGGCTGAATCACTCGCTAGACAGGTGAAAAAAAAGTCAAATCAGAATTTCAATTACAGGTTCCCAAAGGGTGTTTCAGGCAAATAGCGACGGTTATACAGTAGGGGACAGTTCTCTCCTGTTAAATCCAAAGCAAGAGGATAACATAATGAGAAGTATCAGGTGTCATACAATCTCTTTTGGACAGCAGATACTTGCAAGGATTGGGATTGTGTTTCTACCTGCATCATTGGCCTAAATACAGATCCTTAGACAAATCATTTCATTTATCTGAATCTCAATTTTATTACCTGAATCTCAATTTTATTCTATTTTTATTCTCTTCCTTGACACCTGTGGATGACAAGAATCTGTGTAAAGGAAAGGCTACCAGAGGCAGCTAGAGATAAACATTCAGAATTCAGATTTTAAAACCATTTTCCACGCTCATTTTTGGAACCCGGTTATTACTTCATATTACTCAAAAAGTTTTCTTCTGAAAACTTGTAACATTCTCACAAAAAAGGACTGTTCCCCTTTCAAGAAGAAGAAAAGATAGTTATCTAACATTTACACAGAGGACTGGGTTTTTTCCCCTCTAATCGAGCAGCATAAATAAAAAGACAAGAATTTAAATGTCTGGAAGAGACAACACTTGTTAAAGTCAGTCCAACCAAAACAAGCCCCTGCTGCTGGTCATTCTAAGAGCTGAAGCTTTATTTGTTCCCTTTTTCTGCCAGACCAAGGTCCCCCTTGAGAGCTTTCTCAAATACCCTGGGGTGACTAGTGGGCGGCCATGCAGCGCATGATCTGGCAGCCCCACCTTGTCAGATATTCCCTCCCACCCCCCTAAAGTCCTTCTTTGCTGTTCTAATAGACGCTAATTCAAACACAAAAATTATCAACAGTGGTCACGTTCATCATGTGTCCATTCTACAGTTTTCTGGCAACAGACAATTGAGCATACCTTTTATCTGCAGCTGGTTTTTTTTGCTCAAAATTTGCTAGCTAGCTCCGCAACTAGTTCTTTCAATTGGGCAGTTTGATGTTTTTGTGCTGGTACGTGGTTTCACCTGAAGTCAAACAAAGACTGAAGTGAGAAGAAATTGTGCATGGCCATACAAGTATTTTCTTAGAGATAAACATGTAATCAACTGCCTCTTTCACATACAATCATCAGGTGCATTCACAGGTATTTTACCTGACAGAAGAAATCAGACGTGTGTTGTTATGTAACCATGGAAACCACATCACCAGAACTGAGATCTCTTAGCAAGGAGTGGGCAGTGGCTAGCTGCTATCAACTGAAGACTGAGATACCGCAAACTTGTAACAGTGCAGACTTACCAGAACTGAAATTGCATGCTTATCTCTCTTTCCTGCATACGCTTTGTTATCCATTGCCTTCCACACCTATGCAGAAAATAAATCTTAACATTGTCCCTGGTATCCCTTTCTTAATAGCATCTTACTGCTAAAGCTTATCCACTTGATTTCTCTGTTTCCTCCCTGAAGCTTTTTTCTCCCAGTTAAAACCTGCCGAGAGTCAAACTCACTGTAGTGGAGGAATAACTTTATAGTCTAAAACATTAAACTAAAATGTTAAGCTAAGTCAAAACCAATGTTACAGTATTGGTGCAAGAGCCTGTACAAAGTATTCTAAACTACTTCTAAATCCTAAAATAAAGTTGAAAGCAGGTGTGGAAATTCAGATGGTCATTTTTAAACAAACAGAGGAGAATTTTCTCCAGAACAGCGAACAAAAATAACCTTCCTTCCTGTCTTTCAACTGTGACCTGAAACTGAACCAAGAACACTCTTGGCTGCCAGAAAATCTGTGATCCTGCTAGGTCTTATATGCAAGTCAAGAGCCATGTTTTTGTTTTCTTTGGCTCCTATGCAATTCCAAATGTTGTCACTCCTGGTGGCCATTTCTATCAGTTACGCTGTTGTTAGTTCTGCTCAAGAAAAACATCTCTGGGACTTGTAATGCAAAGATGCTGTAGAATTACTGGTTACTTTTTTTGTCCTTGTTTATGAATTCCTTGCACTGGTTTATTTGCATGATGATGGTGTATTTATTTCTCAAACTAAGTATATTGGTCAAAATGTAAATAATAGGAATTTAGGAAACGCTTCTCCATAATTCAAAGTATGAGATGCCCATGCAACAGAGTTTATTTTGTTTACTTTTCCCCAGAAGAATATAACAAAAACTTTACAAATAAATAGAGGTATTACAGTCCGTGCTGTGGTTCTTCATCTATAAATGGGAGCTCTGTCTTGTCTCTGAACTGGTAATCTTTGAAGGAAAGGGCAAGAAACAACTCTTACTGTGATTTCATGCAATATCTAGCATGTTAGGTCCCTAGTATTGTTTGAATTTTCTCATGCTACTTAAAGTAATGTTAAACTATTCATTTGTAACTGCTCTTTTTCTTTAAATGCTCTTTGATATTTCTTCTGAAAAAAGACAACATTCACAGAACACACAAAAGTGCAGAAAGCTCACTGGTATTATCATGCATGTTTTATTAATTTATGCTCAGCAAATATACAATCAGGTAAACAAAAGCATGGAGGGAAAAACAATGAATTTAAAGACTGCTTTTAAATCCAGACTTTGGTTACTGAACCAATTCATAATACACATTTGGGGATACTTATATCTCAACACCAAACTGAACTTTTAACTGATTCTATCTTGAGCTCTATTATCGATTTCTTAAAATTAAAAATGTATAAAGAGGAAACACTTCTGCAATTATCTGTTGCTGCATCAGGCCTTTGTATAGTTAATAGCACAGTGCCAGTATAGCTTTATGAATCTCAGCTATGACATTTTTTCTTAGTTATTTGATCTCAGATCTCAGACCCTTTATTTAAATTATAAACCCAAGAAAAAGAATGCTGCCTAGTTAAAATTGACAAAATAAAACAAAGGAGAAGGAATGAAAACAGAGAGCGCTATTACAATATCAAATGTCTTACTGAAGAAAAAAATTCTTGTATTTTTTGGTTTTCTCTGATTTCCTTCAGGTTGGGGAGTGATAATAAAATGGTGAAGTCCCACAGGCAGGTATTTAGCTCATTGTCCTGGTTTTGACTGGGATAGAGT